>NW_018127903.1:2594165-2641077 GCF_001952655.1 Monopterus albus | reverse complement strand
AGAGAATTATTTTGTAGAGATACTGCTTGCAAACCAATGATGTAAGATGATGTCATGGGGTAGGACTGGATAAGTCTGACTTCTTCCTACTCCATTCAAGCATGTACTAGGTATAAGCAAATTGATATTGGATTAGCATTTGTTGGATATGTGTAAAATTATGTGTGTTGACATATCAACTGTCTTTACATGCTTGAAAGAATAAATAAATCAAATCAAATCAAATAATAAGAACTAATCCTCATGTATACGTCCCTCCTCTTCTACTGTCTCCCAGTCATTGTCTATTTTAAATTCTCACTATCCAGGAATGGCTTTTGCAGTTTTCTTTCACTCCAGTCCTCTTTCATTCCTTCAGACCCCCCAGTGGCAGAGTCAATGCGGTGATTCAAACAGGTTCCACTGACAATTTATAGGATTAAGGTCTGTTTGGCCATTTCTGGTTCACTCAGCAGGAGATGGTACAAACTTTATTAGCCTGTTTACTTTTGAAGTTTTTAAAAAGGCTGCAAGAAATTCCTCTATGTGATCAAAAGAGGAAGCAAGCAAGACAATTAGAGAAATATGTTTTCAATACAATTCTGCTGGAGGTTTATGGATGATGATGTGGTATAAATGGGATATGAGTTAATGTAGATATTATATCCTACAGTGTAGAGTTGCAGTGGGAACATTACAGATTTAGTTCTCTGCTGAGGGAAACTTAGCAAATGTAGTAGAATATTCAGAGGTTAAAGATATTACCCCAAAGTAAAGATCCTCATTGCTCATTTGAGAAAAATTTTCCACATGCACAGGAGTTTAAAAAAAATGCAAATGAAATGGAATGAACTCGGCATTGCATCAGTCAGGTTTACATGACTCCTGACTATCTGCATCGATTATACGCACCTCTTGCCTGGAAGGGACTGACTCTGGTTTGGACCAATAAAACTGACATTCTCCATAATTATCTATGTAAATTAATAATGCATGAAACAGCACATTATATTAAATTAATTCAATGGATGTGTAAATTTCATATCACTTCACGCTGTCACACCCTTGGCTGCTCTAAATGTAAGAAGGTTCAAGAAGAAAGCCTTAAGTGTCAAGTAGGCCTCATTTTTAGATCAAAACCTTTTCTAGGGATAGGGATGGAAAAATAACAGAGCCATCGCCAGGATTTTAGAAATGCTGAGGTCATGAGTCTCAACTACAGGAGTGTTTGAATAAATGCCAAAATCTAAACACTCAAACGTTTTACATTTTGATATGAATTGAGGAGGGAAATCAATACTTGGCATGATGCAATAAAGGCAATACGATTTCATTGTTTGGGTTACTTTAAACTTCTTGTAGTTCATTTTTGTCCTCTGGTGGCAGCCAGATATATTCTTTGTGATAATACAGTAACATCAAATGTTAGAGGCAGTTTTATCTGTCCAGTAAGAAAAACCAAAAAAGCTTCACAATCTGTGCATCATCAGCTCAGATAGTTTGGTTGCCAGATTTGCCCAGGGTTGCAGGAATTGAGAAAAAATGATGAAGGGAATAATACTCAAAAGACAAAATCTAAAACAGAAAAGGGTGTATCTTCTTGTGTCCTTAGCCCTTTGGCATAAACTTGAATAAATTCTGAGAAGCCAACTCAAACAATGAAATCAGCACAAACATTTGGCCACTTTAAAAACAGCAGGAACACTTCATATGTTGTTTCAGGCATCTGGTTGCTGAACTGCCGCCAGATATTTGTCTTTATCATTGTTTAGCAACTGTGCCCACAGTTTAAGAGAGATTCAATAATAATAATTTTGGGCCAAAAGTGAAAAAAAAAAAAAACTTGCCATACTTATGTATTTGATTTTGTCCACCAGAAGGCCCCTAAGCAAGGCCCGGGAGTCCGGTTGTTTTCTCAATATTCTTTAGGTTTGTTCTCAGTGTTTTTTCTCATACTTTAAGTTTCATGTGAACAACCAGAACCGTCTCAAACACCTAATGGGACCAATGATAGCAAGTGCTATCATCGGCTGGAGTTATTTTACTTCAGGTCTACCAAATCGTTTTCCTTTCATCATCACTACCCAAGACATTAGCTCGGTTCACCGAGCCAGTGATGTCTCTCCAGCCGACCAGTATCTGTGCACCTCAAGATAGAAACAGATGGCTGAGAGCTTCCTGCTGCTCAGTGTCTCCTGTATCTGCGTCAATGCCTGATAATCATGACTTTACAGACAGGCTTCACTTGATGTTTTATCTCAAACGGGGGAGTGCCAAAACGGATGCTCACCAATATAGGATCTATGTTCCCTAACAAGGGACTGTGTTTGGGTAATTTGGGATCTGGACACTCACTGGTGATCAGAGTATCAAAAGTGAGTGTGTCAACACTATGAAATGTGTTTATCCACTGCAGTTTATAGTTTTTTTCCTCTATGATTTTGATGCACAGTACCCCCATCTTTGAAACATATAACCTATAATGTAATTGTACAATTTCTTTAACCAATACACGGCAGCATTTGTTAGGATTTGACAAACTGGTCAAATTCTTCAAATCAGACTTTATGTTCTGAGGTTAAAACCTGTCATAACTGATTCATAGAATATAAGCTTGTTAGAGGACGTTTTTGAAATGTCATTCTGATTTTATGCAGCCAATGTTGTCCACTGGATTAGTCATATAAATCAAGAACTACACATGGTTTTAACTTATCCAAAACATTCAGCTTATCCCACATAGCCTCCAGAAGTTTGTCCAGTAGTTCAAATAAGGTTTTCTTGGAATATATGAACAAAGTCCTGCTTTCAATTCAGATGCATCCTATGCTACTAAGTATCTAAAACTAAATACAGTTCTAGACAGATATCTGGCAACGTCAAGTTGTGTGGTACAATCAGCTGACACCTCTTTCCAGTAAACCCTGTGAAGATGAGTGCTGACTGCAAGGTTATAGTAGAGGTTATCATAAACTCTTCAGAGTCCGTGGCACTCCAACAAGAATTCTGAGCACTAGACTTCAGATGTGGACCAGTCCAGCAACCCTTAAGGTTGTAAGGTCCTCTTACCCTAAAACTACTCAAGAAACTTTGCTGCTGCGATCACAGATGCACAAATAAACAAATTTTAAAGACAGATGATTGACAAAAGGTGTACAGGTATATCGTCAACATGTATTTTTGCATGTCCTTATTAATGACAATTCATATTCCAGTGTGGCATTTTCACAACAAACAGGTACACACTAATCAAAATAGATGATGACAAAAATCAGCCTGCTCAAACCGGATTTTCAAAAAGGCTCTTTAATAAATAGCGGCAAACTGACTGACTTTTAAAACACCTGTAGCTCTTTAGGCAAATGTGTGAAGAGCTATTATGCCATGTTGTTTGCATATCAATATGGTCATCATTTAGATAACAAACAGAAAACATATTACAAATATAAGTCTTCAGGTGAATCGCTTAACAGTTACGAAGGTCCTTTTTGTGGAGAATTGTGACAAACTCAAAGGGAAAAAAAATCTGTTTGAAATGTTTGGACAAAGTATCATTTGATCCCACAATGTGATTTTTTCCTCCCTTTAAACTAAAATGGCTAATTAACAGAAAGCACTGGCCCCCTACACACAAACACTCCACATAATCAAACACAAGGACAGACCGGGAATCCGTGGCGGGGTACAGCACACTCTGGGGCTCACCCCTCCTCCTATAAACGCATTTTCTCTCTACACAGCTACGATGAATGGTGACAGGTGTCCGTTTTACATTATGTAAGTGACGGTCTGTGGAGACTGTGTTGTTGTTCTTCTACAGTCATACTGTCCATGCCTGCTTGTCTGTTCCTTTCCACAATGTTTCCATCTGTGGTTTTCTTCACACTGCTACTGCAGAAACAATATACTAAAAGCCATGATGACACAGCAGCAAGCCACCCAGGGACTCTTCCGCTCACCTGGAAATAAGAAATAATGGAAAGCTCAAAGTTGCATCACAACATTTTCATTGGTATTATGAGACAAATGTCAAAGTTTAAAGAGAAAGAAAAAAAAAAGAAAATTCATAGGAGTACCTATTCTGGCACACTTCCAGAAAATTCCTAGGAGCCTAAAAGATAGAACAATTACAAATATCACAGGGAGGCATAATTTTTGTGTCAATTTATTTTACTGGTTGGTAAAAGTTAATTGTCTTTTTACAGCATTGAAATAAAAAGGCAGAAATGATTGTTATTGTGATATTAAAAGCTAAAAATAGCCTGGATACTGTGTTGATACATCAAAGTACTACTAGTATAGTAACTGCTAGTCAGACCTCTGTTACAGCTTCATAGGATGGCTGTGATCACCTCCCTACAAAACCCATGTGAGGAGTGTGTAGAGTGGAAGGGAAGGGGAGGGGACAGCAGGCGGGTCTTAATTATCTCTGGTGTACAAGTTACATTTTCCACAATTTACTCAAGAACTAATAGGATGATGTGTGGCACCAAATCAACACAAATAATGGCTCATCTTTTAGTAATGAAATCAATCAAGAGGGAAAAACATTAAATCATCCCTCTGTCACTCTCAGTTTCTTGTGTTTGTCTGTAGAGTATGTCCCTCCCTGCTTGAACAATGTGCAATATGAGTGTGTGGTGTACTGTGGGTGAGAATGTGTGTGAGTGTTCCTAATTTTGTGATTCATGTCTTAGAAGTGAATCACAAAATTTGTACATCCAGGAATAATGATGGTCCAATAATAATGAAAATTTAAAGCTTTCTGCAGCTTTACTCGCGTCAACGAGGCGCTGTCTCCTCAGAGGCTAGAGTGAGTTACAAAGTGTGTGATAATTTAAGTTTGGAGGGCTTATATGAATATACTTCATCGTGACAAAGACCAGACTGCTTTATCAGAGGGTATATCTTTTTTGGTAAATACAAGGTTTTCTGCTGCTGAAAGAAACCAAACTGCTCTATTATAGGCTGAAATACAAAAGTAAACCACTAGGAATCAAACGTGAAAATTGAATAAAGTTGGTGGTGAAAGGAGAATAATGTATAACACTTATACAAAACAAATCATTGGTGCATATTGGATCATTATACATTAGCAAGCACTGAATGAAATTAGTGGCCATGAAATTAGAATGCAATCTTTTTCAATGCCCTTAGTCCACCCCTGAGTCTTTGACCATCTCTTCATTCATGTGAGGACAAACAGTAAATTCATTGTGGCACCTCTGTTGCTACACATCTCAAAGACCCCGTTTAGACTTGGTTTTAAAATGCATTCCAGTGACCCAAACAAGTACAGCTGAGGTACATTCACACCTGCCTATATGCATACAAGGTATCCAACAAACCACATGTTCAGATTTCATTACTGCTGCGTCACCTCTGCAAAAGGACAAACCATTGAACAGTTATTAAGTCAATCCGCTGCCAGACAAGTGACAGTCGTCTCCCCAATCAAAGAAGAAGAAAAGTGCCAGATTTGTACATAATAAGTCTATAAAATTCTATCGCATGTTTCTTTCTTTGCTGAGCTGTCCTGCACTGATATCATATTTTCCTGTAATGACCTTGTTGGGTAGACAACAGTGTTTCCACTCCAGCAAGTGGTTTGACTGATTGGATCACAATCCATCTTAGTGGTCCTTTACACTTGCATTTAGCGCCATCCACTTGTGATCTGATTGCTCAAGACGCATTAGGATTTTAAAACCAAAGGTGTAAATGGGGTCATAGTATCTAATTATACCCGGTCTTGTTCTTGTCCAGGAGGCTAGGAGCCAGCGCTCTGATGTAGGCACAGGTACAGATCAAGAGAAGAATCACTGTTAACAGTGACTGGAAGTTGAAAATGGCCGACTGCAAGATGAAAGAGAATGACATAATTAGTACAGACGCAGTCGAGTGCAGCTTACCAGCAATAAGTCGTAAAAACACTAACTATGGTTAATTTTCTGTAACACTGATGTAATGCCTCTTGCAGTGAGGGCTGCTGTTGTGCCAGCTGTTCATTCTGATGCTGTAACCAAGAAATGAGCTGGTTGATTACAACCAGTTAACGTCATGTAATTGTCAAAGATTCAGCAGCAACTTATTATTTTTTTCCACAGACTACTGGTCAAAATTTCCATTTTTAAGTGCAGTGCTATACTAATGTACAAGCCATAACAAACTGTGAGACCACCGTTTGTCACACTTTCTCATAACACATAAAAGTGTATGGATCGGTCATTCTGTCAGTAATTACCCTCCTGCCAGAAGCAAATCCAGACTGTGATTTTTTACACAGTAAATTCATACATTACAATCATTTTTAATTGATATTTATGGAACCTTTGGTATAGGCCTAATAATTTAGCACTTGTGATGTTACACGATCCACCTTCCCTAGGTGTGTTTGTTTTTGCTATGGTTTGTTCAAGATGAAAACAAAACTTGTAAAAACACCTTGTCCGAAATATTTAAGTTTGGTTCTTCGGAGGACAAGTAAATTGCTTACTTATTCACTTACGTTAATGCTTCTGTTTCAATTATTCCCGTTATTATCAAACTTATAAACAAGCTCGGAATGCCAGTCAATATAATACGCAGCTAGTCCCCCGCACACAAATGCATGCTCCCTTAACTATGGTGTAACGTTAGATACGTGGCACACGCCTCAAAACAATGCCATACCCGTATCGTTCGTACTCATTGAAGAGAGAAAACGTTTAGATCTGCGTAATCAAATGACTCGCGTTAACAGTGATACATCGGTGGCAAAATAAACCTAACGTCACAGGGGAGCGATATTTAAAAACAGAAGCATAATGTACTAGACTGGCTAAACTTGTAGCCAATTGTAGCTAGCCAGTGCTAACTTTGCATTTTACTAAACGTCCTGCTTTGGCCCCAATATCAGCAGTACTTCCTATAATAGTATGTAACCGATACAGATCGAGCGTAGACTGCATGCTACAGACGATGCTTAAAAGTCACTGTAAAGGAGCAAGAACGCCTATTTAATAAAACAAGCTTACCATTTTTGTTTTGGAGTCAGAGCCACATCACACTTCCTGCTCTCAGGAACTTACGTACCGTAACCAAAGAGGTTTACGTAACGCATTGACGCTCTGCGTAGCAAAGCGTCCTTTGCTGATTGGTTGAAAACACAAGCGGTGAAGGTTCAATCTTAAGTCAGAACTGTCAACAGCAAGATATCGTAAGTCCATTCAGGGAAATTTTTACATGTGATTTTTTTTTTACTTACACCACGATTAAAGAGAATTTAGTCCAACTGACTGAAGACTGTTGTAATATTTACGTAGCGAGGATTCACGGCATCGAAATACTTTATTCCACCATGGTGCACTGGTGATGAGTAAGCTAGTTAGAAAGCATTTACACTACCCGGAAGTTGTTATAATACCGTATTAATGCAATTTCTGTAGATAATTGTAAAGAAAACTGAACACATGTAACGTTAGCCTGTCATAAAGCATAACATTAACACGCTCAAACACTACTTAAATCGTGTTTTAGGATATTAATTAATTATTACATCAGGTACAAATATCTACAGAGTTCATGTTTACAAGTTTTATAACGTTAGTTAAGGATTTGCTTGAATGCGTTTTTTGGATTTTAGAGGGTTACTTTACCTCTTCACTTTGGACACGACTTGAGATAGGCATTTGTCTCTATTTTTGGCATATTGTAGACTTCACAATTAAGCAATTATAAAAAAAAATATTTAGCTGTAATGTTATAGAATAGTTTGATTGTTGTGCTCTCTTGGTGATGTAAGAGTGAAATTTTTGTGGTCCTTTTTTCTTTTAGAGTTTTCACAATGAAGTCCCCTCCTCCAACCAGCCACAACAGCACCTTGATTACATTTAAACCATGTTTTGTAAATTCCCCTCAAACCTTCCTTCTGAGACACTGCTAAAGAACTCTTCATGTACCCAGAAATCTGTCAGATTGTAAACCACACTTAAATAATGTTTAACATATTTTACAACAGTGTACATGCAAACTTGGTGTAAAAAGAAAGTCCTCGAATAGAGAGTCTGGTCTCTCAGAGCAAGTGTAAAAGTTATATGGCCTCATATTCCACTTAATGTAATGACATGTTATAGCTTACAGTCCACTGACCAGTTAAGGTTACATGCTGGCCTGATTATTGTAATCAAACCCAGGCTTCATGTAGCCTCAGTTTGTGCAGTCTTTTTCTGTTTGTATTAAAGAGAACATCAGGTCAAACCTCTTCCCATAATATTCATATTTTGATGCCAGTAAAATTGTACCCAGCAATGATATATGCTCCCTTTTTGTATTGATTGTAGGGGAGTGATATTACTGGGACTGTGGTCATGTGGTTCTATGCAGTCTTTACCCTAACAAAATATGACTTCTGCAAACTGAAGAATGAAAATTAGGCCCACCAATGTCATGCTGTCACTGACTGTATTGTGTTAGTGTCATTATACTTTTATACCATAATCTTCACTAGATAACTGCCATAGATGTGTGTCTGTAATTTATTCCTATGAGAAAAAGACTTGTTGTGCTGGGTATAAGCAAACTGATTCTGGATTAGCAGTGGTTGGCCTTGTGTAATCATGTGTGTGTGTTGATGTCATTTGTTCTGTATGTTTGAAAGAATAAATCAAACCAAATCAAATCAAATCAAATCAAATAGGTGAATCCATGGTTAGTAAAATGTTTCATGCAATATTATATGGAAGGGCAGAGGCCAGGCAACCAACCCTTGCAGATTCACAACATACTGTATGTTTGTTTAACATTGAAATTAATTATTGGTTCAGTGATTTTAATGTAGAGCTAAAGTTGAGCCGTGGCTCACTGCTGTTTGTTAAGGTAGGTTGCAGATTACTTATTCTTTCCAAAAGTTAGTGGTATACTTTCTATTCTGAAATATGTTGTCGCTGTTAGTAATTTGTATTCCTTGTGTCAATTCAGTGGCATTTAAATTATGGAAATTTATAACTTTTTGTACTGTGCTATATACTGTAGCTTGCATTTTCTAAAAATAAGAACTTCAGTAGCTTGATTTGCAGGACTGTATAACTTCCTCAGCTAAATGATGTTGCCTGCAGTAGCACTTTCAGTTTCTATGTGCATTTTTCACCCAGTGGTTTAGAAGTGTCATCACTGATAGCAGTAGGGTTGCAATTATTGTTTCAGATTAAGTCAACAAAGTATGTCCACTCTAAGTCTAGAGACAAATGCTTTGTTGCCATAGCCTAACCTCATTCCTAACCCCAACTTTTTTTTTCTTTGCTGAAGCCTGCAACGTCAGAGAGGGACAAAATAAATTAAACCGAGAATGTTAATGAAAGTCTTGTTAAGGAATTTGTTGGCTACTGACCTTAATGACTTGGGACTGGATCTAAAATGGAACTGGCTATAAAACCCATCCTTAGAGTTGAACACCTAATCTATTAAGAAGGTTCATTGACAATGATGTGAGACATACTGTAGATCTGTAGCCTTGTTGAAACCCACCTTAAAGGCCTTTGCTAAATTTATTATGACAAAAAATTCAGAAAAGAGTTCATGACAGAGTCTGGCCCTGATCCATTACCATTACATTACTGCTTCCTCTGCAAGCAGCAAGAATAGATGTACTGAATGTGTCTGTGAGTAAATTACAGTATAGTAGCTTTTTGAAACCTGGTCTTCATGTTAAGGTGTGCATCAACATCACTAAATCTGTCTCTAACAAGATCATTGTGTAAGCCAGTTCAGATAGATAATTAGATACCTCCAGGTCTTGGTTTATTGCAGTAGCTACTTGTTATATTTACTCATGCTATTTTTTTTTTCCGCTAAGTGGCTTAAGACAGATATTACCTAGAGAGAATAATAAATAAAAGGCAATGGAACAGTCTGGTGCTGTTTAGGGCAGCACTGCTTTAATGCCTGACTGATCATGATAACAGTGCACTAGCTAAAGAGTTTTTCTTCTCATCTTGAAACCATTGTATTGGAGAAAGCATGAGGCAAAAGTCCAGTGAAAGCACAGTGAGAGGACTGGCCTAATTGTCAGGGTCCATTAAAGAGACAGTTAACTACTGTCACATTTTCTATGTTGTATGAACTCATTTAAGACAAAGATGCATAATTAGAGACTCTCTGTGACTTATTTGCCTAGTGCTTCCTGCACACAGAGTTATGGTTTGTACTTTTCATATGCGGCAGTGCAGGAGAAATGACAATGAAAAGGTTGAGCAAAAAAATTACAGAGAAAGCAAGAAGCGCTGTAGGAGAGCTGATGATCACATTCCAGTGATTGTGTCTTCTGAATAAGTAGCTGAACAGATGCTAACAGGAAGACTTCAGGATTGACTTTGAAGATTTTGTGCGGCTCTTCGTTCCGGACAGCGCTGCTTATGTAATTGGAGTGTCTTTCTGTCATTACCACAGGGTCATCGTCCCTGCACAACAGATGTTACAGTAACTAATGAGTAGCTGGGTTCACTTTATGAGGTTAAAGTTGAGCCCTTCAGCTCCCTCGTCTTGTTCAGCCCCTTTGACCAGCCACACCCCTTCTTGAAGCACAAAGGGTCATCTTTAATTAGTTGCCATGTTCACTGTGCATGTGCACATGTGCATACACTGGTGTGTGTGTGTTTTGAGTAACCTTGACCACCTGGTCTGTCAGCATATTTGATGGGGTTCCAGAAAAGAATTTTAAAAAGTGCTGTCGCGTCATAACTTATAGCAAAGTGTCTGAAGGCGCTCATTTTCATTTTTTTTAAAACATGCCCAGCTTGGGTAACTGGCAATTTAGCTGTCTTTTCCCTCTGTCTTTACACAGTTTGCCCTATATTTAGGCAGGGAACATGTCCACCTCACCTCTCACTCCATGTTGAAGCAGTAATTACATCCTTAATCAAGTAAAACTTTCTCAAGCCTTTTTCAGGAGAAAAACAATGCATAGTTAGTAAATCAGCAGGTCAGCAATCACATGGATCATGTGGTAGTCCTTAGATCAACAATGTTTAACTAATTTGTTGAACATATGCTGTTTCACTGAACTTCAGCTGCAGGAGTGAGTCAGTTAGCCAAGACATACTGTAAGCCTCAGGGCAAGGTGATATTACCAAATAAGATTGCTCCATGCACTCACTGAACATTGTAGTATTGGCAAATCATTATTTAATTTTATTGTATGAAGTAATTCTAAGAGCATGGATCCCACAGGTTTTGATTTGCATATTGTGGTCTGGCATGGCCATGGATGAATTAGTTTGAAGTGTGTTTGGTAGTAATATATGACTGACTGCACTCTCCTGCCCTCACGTCATTCATTACATGTGAACACATGCCTTTCAGGGCTGTCATTGGTCTCAAAATATCATATTTATCCCAAACTTCTCCACTAAAATCTGAATTAGCATTTGTTGAGTAATAAAAAAATAGATTTTTTCCACAGTGTAATGTGTAAACTAAACCCAGGAGATGTGGTTTGGCTGTGTTAGAGCAGTCTCACTTAGAAGAATCCCTATACTGCATATATTTGGATAAATGTACTCACTAAATTAAATCAGACAACAACTGGGCCTTGTTGTTGGTAGTATTCTTGTTAATCTAAAACAGCATGTAATTACCTTGCTGGTGGCCAGGAGGCCACTTTTCAACAGAAAAACCTGCCAAAACCTGTTAATCTCCATGTGGGTCCACTGACCCAGAGAGAGCCCCATTTAAGAAACAAGCATGGACTTTTATTACAAATCCAAGCAATGAAACAATGAGAGACTGATGCAGCTGGAAGATTAACACAACCTTAGGCTTGTTGTTGGAAAAATGAATCACCCTGTTAAGAGTTTCTCGATTCCTGTCTTTGATTTTCTGCAGGTCTGAAGACCATGAGCGCTACAGTCCGACAGATCACTGTAACTACTGATCCAGGCACCCCCTACTTTCTGCGAGTGGACTGGGCTGTAGACCTTGGTGCAGGGTTCACACTAGCTCTCACTGATGGCAGCTCAGCATGGATCGGAGAAGGTAATGATTTCAAAATCATATTAAGGTTCGATGACCATTCAGAACATTTGTATTGTTTACTAGACTGGGTTGTCACCAGGTCTTCCATTCATCAGGCTGTCCAAGCTGTGTAGGCACCTGAACCTCACCTCATGATATTGTAACAGTTGGTCCTTTAACAAGAGGGACAGCAGTGACCTTGTTTCATTGTCCCTCTTCACTCCTGTGCTGCAGATTGCAGGTGTATAAAGTAGATTAACCTCTACAAGGCTTGTCTTTGTATGTGCAAGTCAATGTTCAGTGTGTGTCTGTGGTTACATATGGACATGAGTGCATATGGAAGAACACCTGGAAAATAATCGCTCCCTAGCTTTCTATTGCTGTCCATCTGCAGAGTTGACAGGCAGAGACGGGGTTGTGACAGCTATGTGCAGGCTTCTGGGTCATCAGTGTTTTGGTGTTTGATGTGTTAATTTGGACCCTCAACCGTGCATGAGCAGCTGTGCAACAGTCGATGACGCCCCCCTTGGTTTCTCTGCACGCTTCCCTTCAAATCAGCATTGACATTCATCCATGCATTACTAGATAATTTGTGTTTATAGTTTTGCTTTTCAGTCTGCTGTCAACTCTGGTTACATGCAACCCTATGACTTTAAGATGACCCAAAAATCAGAAACACATATTTAAGAGAAAACATGATGTTTCATCAACACCTTTGTGTTCAGTTTCAGAAGATGAGGTGACAAAAGAAGCCAATGAAATGGGAGTCACAAGGGAAAGATATGTTGAGGATCTTCTTCAAGCACTAACCAGAAGTGGAGGAGGAAGGAGAGGAAGTGACAAGGAGGTGTATTCCTTCCACCTCGCTCCAGATCACTGCCATCTCTCATATCAGAAGCTCTCTAATGACATCTCGGTGAGGAAAAGCATGGGCAGATTTTGATTATGTTCACTCAGTTATCAGTACTGGGAAGGTAAATACATGTGGTATGGTCTAACAAACAAAGCCTTTTCATTTTTAGGTTTTAAAGTAAATAAACTTTAAACTGAGACAGAAGCAGCAGCTTTAAGTTTGTTCAGACAGGCAGCAGCACTGCATGAAAATTTTATTTAACTTATTTTAATGCAACTGCTACACTGGCACAGCTGTAATGCATAAAAAGCTGGGTTGTCTGAAAGAAGTTAAACCTGTGTTTGAAGATTGGTTTTAGAAAGATGTCATTCTACGTAGCTTTATCAGTAGCTCAGCCTTGAATTCCACAGCATCACACAGTCCCCTCCTGTCACTGTCCCCGGGGATAAACACATCTAATGACATACAACAAAATAGAAAGGAAGTCTTATTTTTTACAGGGGGCTATTAAAAAGATAAGATTTATAGTCTTATAACAGGATTAGAAGGGCTTGGTTACCTTCAGGCCAATGTGGAAAAAGCCACAGATAGGAATCGTTCCGTTTGTTACCAGTCATCCAATAACAGATGTATGAGGTGGTTGTCTAATGGCTACAGCTTGTAAACCTTTAGAGAAGGAGGTTTGCTGATTGAAAGTTTGTTAAATTTTAAGGAGGAATGAGCTTGCTTTAATGTTAGCAGTTACTTCCCCACATGAAAGCCCACATTTTGTTAAACTGGTGCTGCAGTCACTGACATAAGCTGAAAATGTTCAGAGCCATGTACTGTATTGTGCACTGTGCCGAGGTGGCGCTTACATAGTTCAGAGTGTGTGACAGGTTTGATGGAGTACAGGACATGAAGCCTTCACAAGATTTTGGTGTTATTCTTCCAAAATGTGAAAGGAAGCTGTTACTTCCATGGGGAGCAGAAGAGACCAGAGGGAGAAGGCCAGAGGGTTAGCAACACTGTAGAGACCATAAAGCCCTGATTTATGGACAGGGCCGTCCCCATCTAACAATGTCAAACAACAATTGATTCTTTCTCTAACTCCCCTTGGCTTTCTTTTCCTCTGTGAGTGTGGGCTGTGTATACAGATGTGCCTGTGTATATGTGTCCATGTCTGGACACGTACAGACACAGACGAGGCTGCCAGGCTATCAGCCTTTGGGTGCCATATTTAACAGGATGGACATTTCTACTCTATATGACTTTCTCATGTAATTGCATCTCACATTTCAAGAACAGGAGGAGTAGACATGTTTGTGGATCCTCTGTCTGTCAGTTTCCAACACATACAGGTCTACTTTTCACTTTTCAAAATGTAGCTCAGTTTAATGCAAAATATAACAAAATACTTGATAAGTGTTATTACTAAGGATATAGTAGGGATACTAATTGGGAAATTGTTGAAGATTTTTTTAAAATGGAATAATAGATGATTGATATTGACAGTTATTTGCATTGGATTCTGATGCTTCATTATTGGAACTCTGTGCTGTGTCAAAAATGCAAAAAAGAACCAACCACAAGAGAGATAAGCCAATAAACAGTAGGTAACATTTGACTTTTGTGTTGTGTAGGTGGAGGCATTTTTGCTTTTTTTGTACGGGGAAAGTTATTGCCAATAGGAACAGCTAGACCACACAAACTGATAGACAGTGGCCCAAATCTATCCAGTCCCATATGTGCTTTAAAAAAAAGTTCACCCTCACATTGTTGCTGTGTGTTGTATGCATGTGTGGTAGACACAAGTCCAAGATTCCTGGGGGACTATTTGCATTAAGTGCAAACTACCACTCTTGTTTAACACCTGTTTCCTTTCCCTTTTTCCTTGCTCTCTGTCATTTGCTATTTTTGAACATGTCAGAGGTTAAACAGTGGAACATATTTTCCCAGCCAGATAATTTGAGGGTGCAGAAATGGCCAGAAATGTGGCAAGTTCCCTTTGGGAATAGAAGGCAGGAGGATAGAGACATGACAGGTGGTGAACTTAACCTGACATTACTATTTATGAATATGACCTCAGACATTATTGTGATGAATGTAAATTTTGTGTCTGTCAATAAAAGAGACCCATTCATCACTCTGTCCTGTTTTACAAAACAAAAATGTTCATTTTATGATGATCTTCAGCTTTTGATTCTCAGTCAGTTGTGAAACTACTCGTTGCTATAGTGACTCAGTTGTGATACTGAAATATCGGGCTACAACTGATGATTACTTTCATTTTTAGTTCATCTGCAAATTATTTTTGATGAGTAGTAGTATCACATTTTCCAGAACCCAGTGTCATGTGTGCATATTGTTTGGTCTGGTGGCCAAAAGCAGCAAATCAGCTAATTTAGGAATTTGAAAGCAGCAAATGTTTGACATTTTGAGTCATAAATTACTTTGGCTAAATGGTCAATCAGCTAATCAGAATAGTGTATTAATTCTCTTTCTTTCAGCCAATCTGTCAAATGACCAATTATTTCAGTACTCCATTGCCTTCATGTAACATAGGGCCTCCCCTGTGTGTTCGTATACTATCAGCTGTATGTTTGTGGCAAAAAGTTTGTGTTTACATATACAGACTAGTGATTTTCAGTTCCCTCAAGTGGAGATAATGATGTTGGTGTGGTTTCAAAAAAAAAAAAAAAAAAATTCAAAATCAGTGATCATCCAAACATCAAAAGTGAAAATTCAGTTGTTGCCAAGTTTTTGTGTCTGAGAAATTGTGGTGCAACTGGAAGCCAGATTTAAATCCTTACCACATGGAAGAAGCTGATCCGCTGACACACCTCTCCTGCTATCATCACCAGCATGCTCCACCTTAGAGCAGTTTTTCATTGAGTTGTATTTGTCTCTCTGGTTGATGTTCAAAATCTTAGTGTGAGCTAATGTCAGTAACATGTTCTGGCCATGCTACAAACATCTCAGAGTCTAGTATTCTTGGCAGATTTGTAAGTGAAATTAAGCATTTTTCCCTGCTATCTGCAGGGGGAGCCTGCTCAGGTCAGGACAGTGCTGTAACATGTCTGCTGTTTATGAGAACATTTGCGTTATCAGGGACGGACTGACTGCTGTCGCCCCTCACTTCCTGCTCTTTATCTGGCCTCACGCCTCTGCACGGCAGCTGAGGGGGCTGACGGGACAAGACTCTCTCTATTGAGTGCCCACACTTGCCATTCTGAGCACTGGTGCCCACCCTTGAACACTATCTCTTTGTCATCATGCACACAGTGCTCACCCACTCACTTCCCTTGTCCATTGGACACAATAGTTATTTTGAGATAGAAAAAAGAAAAAGTGGTTAGACATGGTCGCCATATTTTTATTATGTTTAAACTTGAAGGGCATGAGGGCATCATCCTGGTCTTCCATGACTTTGTAAAAACTGTATTACAGTAAGACTGTAAATGACTGAAATGAACATACTTAACATTTCAGTCTTTAAATTGCAATAATATTTTAGTACAGTAGTAACGATTGTTGTTTATTGACTGAAGGAGTTTATTGTCCTGTCATATTTGGAATAAATGGTGGGTTAGGTGTCCAGCACTATGTTGGACAGTGTGATAAGGAAAGCTTTGTGTCTTCTGCACCCTCTGTGTGTCATTTTTCTCTACACCTACATCCCCCCTTCTCCATGGGTTTGACCTTATGATCTGCTGTGTGTGTCTTGAGACACAGCAGACAAACAGACCACACACACACACACACACACACACACACACACACACACAGACACACTGGACCACATGTTATAATGTTGTGTGGACAAATTCATCCTGAGAAGAAGATTTTATGTTGACATACTTTGCTAAACATGGGTGTAGACGATATCATACAGAGTCGATTTTTTTTTGTCAGGGTGTGCAAGGCCAAGAACTCAACGTCGCATGATGCAGAGATATACAGCAGAAAGTATCACACCTCGTTTTGGAGGTCTCTCTATCCCTTAATATTAACAGCATTGGTGCGTCGACCTTTTTTGAACTGATAAGAACCATTTATGTATTTTAGTGATGTTTTATTGAGTAACACAGTAGAAAATGTGGCAGTAGGTAGTGCATCACTGACAAACAATCTGACCTCCCACATTGTGGTAGAGGCTGGCAACAGTGTGCAGACTGACCTTTAACTTTATCTCTGTCTCAGGAGAGAAGCCAGAGCATGCACACACACGTGCGCGCACACACACACACACACACACACACACAAACAAGAGCTTTGTAGGCCTTCAACAATTAACTCTAATCAGTAAAAAAATTACCTTCTATCACTGATATTTAAAAATTAGCATGCTGCTTGCTTGATTGAACTTTCTGATTTACCTTGTTTAGCACATCCTTCCTCTTTCCATGCTACACTGTAATTTAAAGGTAAACTTCTGGTAATGTGGAATTCACATGTTTACTGCAGTGGATTTTCACAGAAACCCTGTAAGTAAAGACAGCCTTTGGTATTCAAAGGAAGGAGAAGAAGAAATAAACAGCAGCTGAGTAAGTGCCATTCTGAATGTTAATCCGTTAAATAAGGGTTGAGCTTCCAGCACTTTAGATCTCTGTGTCTGGTGTCTTACACTGGTTATACCATGTTAACATGCTGGTCAGGAAAATTTATATTCTTCAACAGTGTCAGTGGATAAAACTTTGATGACAGAGTTTTACTAAGTCCCACTTATTATTATGGCATGAGCCATTACAGCATTCCTTTAAGTGTGGAATATTAGCATACTCTGCATGTTAGGGTCCAAAGCATTTACATTATCCTTTCTCACGTGGCAAATTCATTACATCATTGCTTTTAACTGGAAGTAGCCTACAGCAGAAATGTAGGTACATGTAGCAAAGGTCGAATTGAGGTTTCAAAGCATACTATAGCGTGCAAGTTGATGCATCTTTAGGGTGGACATGATCACTTACACACTAGACTAGTCTAATTGTTTATTATTAATGATGGACTATGGTGCACAAACACTGAACATCTGCATCAACTTGTTTATGACCAATGAAGCTCATTGTCACACAGATTGACTTTAAATCCCTGAGAGGGGTCTGCATTGTATCACTGTGACATCCTGATGTTGCTGTACATTTTTATGAGTTCCTGGGAACATCATCCTCCTTTAAATCCTGGGTGGTCTCCTCTGTGTCCTGATATGTTTTTGTTAAATCACTGATTTTGTTTTTGTTGTGATCAGGGTGGGCATTGGCAGCCTTAGTGCTGAGCAAGCTGTGAATTTACAAGACTTTTAAAGACATGTTTTAGAAAACTTGTGCACATTTTCTTTACAGGACTGTTTAAATGATTTTTCACCAGTTAAGTGGAAAAAATGTATTTGCTGGTGATGCTTGAAGAAAAGTCAACATATCAGAGTTATTAGATTTTAGCTGCTGACATGGTTAAAATAATGCAGGTGTCAAAAAGGATTTGGCATAAGATACATAGTACTAGTGTTTACATTTCTCTTGGTTTTATTAAGTAGTTGTAGTTGCAGAAAAGTCTGTATTGCTAGAGATAAAGTGAGGCAGGGGAGGGAAATGTAGAGAAGAAGAGAGAGAACAAAGTCTGGGGGAAAGATACTACCAAAGAACAGGGGATTGATTGAAACAGGTGAGTAGGGTAAGGTAGTGAAGCTGTGGGAAAGATGTGAAGCGAATATCTGCTCACTGAAACATGTTTAGGTACACCAGCAGAGAAGAAAGCAGCTGTGTGGCCTGCCAGGATAGCATCAACCCAGGACAAAAATCACAAGCATTTTAAGAGAGCTTTTGAAAACTTTGGCCTTATTACAGTGGGTCTGCAATCGCAAGGCAGCCCAGCGAAGATTTAGCACCTTAGTACCTCTATGTGTGTGTGAGTGTGTGTCTTTGAAACGGAGAATCTCTAAGGTAGCATGCAAACAAAGACTGGGCTTCTGTTTGAAAATATGTTTCCTGAGGCAGCTTAGACGAGCAAACACTCCAGGTTGAACAGTGTGACTCTTGGTTCTCTGTATTCAATAATAGTTTTATTTTAGATTTTGCGTATTTACAATTGGAGAGCTACAGTGGAATTTAGAAAAGTTTACACATCAACTAAATGTTAAAAAATTCTTACTTTTGCTGTAGCCAGCTGCAATGCCTCAGCCCTGCTCTGTGCCAAAATACAAACCAAATGAGGAATGTACTATTACATCTGAAGCCTGCTTGTGAAAGAACGAATCAACAGAGAGGAAACTGTGCGCTCACTTGCATAGTTTAACAGCGACCACTGAATTCAGTATTACGTTGACTATTTCTCCCAGACATGTCAACACCTTAGAAAGTCTCACACTTCAGAGGAAATGTGAAGTCATGGTTTGTTGCACCTCTATATTTGTGGAGCTTCTTGAGATGATGGTGACGTGCAAATGGTTACTCATGTTTCAGTATAAGGAGATTTTGGAAACTGCACGAGATGAGTCTATTGGGTTTACTGTATTAATCTATGCATCAGTTTTCTAGCCCTTGACTCATATTAGGATTATAGTGCTAGACGTGTTTTTCCTGGGTGACTTCCCCCAGCTTCTCCAGTAATCCCAGTTTCTCCTGGTGCAGCTAGGAGATGTATTCATCTGTTCTGTTGTCTCCACCCAGTCATACATGATCAGTGGCTGACTACTGAGCTCCTCCCACACTACTGAGCTCCTCAGCTGTTAATCATTGTTGAAGCCAGCCAACCTGCAGAGAAAACTTTATTGCCTTTGACGTTCATGCAGTTTGTAACCCAGTAATCCATTGTTATTTGATCTTGCTCTGTCATTTTCCTTCTTCTTTTCCTACATATCTTTCTCTCCATCCTTCAGCTGCATCTGGGCTCTGTGGAGATCCATCCAGCTCCAGACCCTCTAGAGCTGAACCGAGAGATGATTGGCCACTCCCTAAAGCTCAGCACAGATCTGGAGTCAGAAAATTGCCATCTATTGGAGGAGAATCATAGACTGAAACAGGAGCACCTGCAAATTCGTAGAGAGTAAGGTTGGCCAGGAAAACAGCTCTGCTGGTGGGTTAAAACGTGTGTGTATGAAAGAATATGAAATGGCAGGTTCACATGGAAAATACCCTGCCAGACTCTAATTATTTTTGTTTAGTGCTGGTATTTAGTGCCTTGTTTGCATGCAAGCTCCTTTTGCTGTTTAATTTGTGCTTCCTGGTATGACATCATCACTGGTCACCCATTTGAGAGTACTGAGTGTTCCTCATATGATTTCTGGGAACTGACTTCATATTATTCACATGTATGTCTTTCACCTTATAGACACATGGCATGTGACATCTTTTCAAACAGCATTTTTTTGTGATTGTGTATCTACTTATTTATTTCTTGGCCAATGAATGGAGCATTGCCAGAGACAGAGGAGGAGCGTGACTTACTGTATGTCTGCACAGGGTGGAGGCATCACTACCCTTTCTTTTAGAAAATTACTCCCAGAGCGGAGACAAACACTAATCCTATGCTTTTAAAACACATATTTGTCTATCTGTGTATGTGTGCACAGGTGTACTGATATGAGTCTTATGCTTACATGTATGTTTTTGTACATACAGTACATTTTTGTCCGTGTGGTTTTCTCATTAGGTTGGGGAAACAGGTTCAGGACAAAGAGATGCTGGAGAGAGAGCTATACTCCCGTTTTGTCAAGGTGCTGAATGAGAAGAAGGCCAAAATCAGAGGCCTGCAGGGCGACATACACCAGCTCCAACAGACAGCTAACCAACAGAGAGATGAGGAGCAACGGCACAGGTCAGGACAGCGAATTTACATAGCTTCATCTGATTCTGTGGAGCTCTTGCATAACTGGCTAGTTTTGCTACTTTAAAATGCAGAAACCAGTGAAATGTAGTTTACCTTTTTATAAATGTACATGGTCATTATAAAACTTTGCCTGGTGAAATGCAAACTACTAGTTGTTACTGTTAACTATAGACATGTAGTCAACTGATTTGTCAATTGCACTGGGGGATATTCTCAAGTATTCACAAGGCACAGTGACTAATTTCACCTCATATCATTCCTAACACAAGGGGTTTCCTGAAGAGGAAAAGTCATACTAGTGGACATTATCAATTAATCTGGTGATTATTTTCTCAATAAATCAAATCAAATCATCATTAATTCTCACATATCAGCAGCAGTAACCATCAGAAGCTTAGCATTTTTGTTTGGAATGTGACATATGCAATTAATTAATTATCGAAATAGATAATAAACTGTTGAGCAGCTAATTGTTGCAGCTCTAATATTTTTTTTGTAGGTATACATCTTGTTGTTCGGTAATGCTACTAATCTTATTAAAGTTTTTTTTGGTACTGAAGTGTTTCAGTCGATTAAACTGTAAACAGTCCAGTAAAATTATATTCTCCTTTATGGGCACACTCTTCAATTGAAAGGCACACCAACACTATGTCCTGTATTATGACTGCATGGAATTATGGTCACTGTAGTCCATGAAAATACATAAGTAGTCAACAATATTACATCTTGATTGTTTAAAACTACATTCTCAGGCTTCATGCATCACAGGACTAGTGGGTGTAGCTTGTGCGTTCTCAAAATCACGGATGGTGGCTAATTTGTTCTTTTGCAAACCTTGTTATGTCTTGCATCAATGCAGTTAACTGAGTACAGATGAAAGATTATACTCATGGTCGCTGCTCATATGTCTGGCTTTCCTTCTCTTCCTAGTGGTCAGGAATATAAAAATTGAAATATGATCCCCTAAAGATTTTTCCAGCATAGTAAAATAAGATGTTGTACTGTATATTCAAAATCATATTCACACATTAATTTTTTTTGTCTTCTTTATTTTTTCATGCTTTCCCTCATACACTGATATACAGTATATACATGACACATTTTGATGTTAAATTTGTGTAATTTTCTTCAGTGATGATAACACAGCTCAAGACAGACGAGAGGAAACAGTTCAGAGCTTCCATCCTTCTCTGGAGCCAACAATCCTCATTACAGGTGTGTGTGTGTGTGTGTGTGTGTGTGTGTGTGTGCATGTTCGTGTGCGTGTAAATGTACACGCCATCAGGAGGAAAAGAGCCGAACCAATGCAATAGTCTGTATAGCATGATGAGACCTGGCAGGTAACACCTGCAAATGAGTGCATTTGATTCCTGTGTATTCTTGTCATCACAATTTAAATGTCAGGGATGTTATTCTAATGCTGCATGTTCAAGGGTAAACACAAAGCTACCACATAATCCATGTTTTGGTCAGAGAGCAGAAGATGGGGCTAAGCAGGATAAATGCTTACAGATGTGTTAAGTTTCAGAGTGTCATTTAAAAGAGTTTTGATAGGCTTCTTCTCTTGCTGTAACTAATTTTGCATGGGGGGCATCTTTACATAGAAATTTACTGTTACCATAACACATGAGTTTCTTTTTGGCTAAAGTGTCTTAAGAAGCATAACACACATAAATTGTGCTCCAGTATTCCACACATACTGTAGCACAGTACATTATGCCTACAACATGTTTTGGTGGAGCAGGGTGTGCTGCTATTGAACATGGCAAACTTTCACCAACTCCCAGTACTCCATGTGTTGTCATAGGTCACAATGTGACACGGTAATAATGCAGACTCTTAACTGAAACGCTCAAGTTTTAGCTTTCCTTGAATTGATTTTACTCTTCAATAAACTTGGCAGTTGAATGCAATTCATGATGTAAACAGGCAGTTTGGACATAAACTTAAAAGTAGACACAAGCTGAGAGTATACCCTTGGGTAGCTGGGTTCTGGGAAGCTCTTGTCAGTGATTCAGAAACCCACCCAGCAAAGTCTGCTGTGATTGCTTCAGCTCGGCTGGTCGTGCGGTGATCTTCCCCTACCTGCGTCACATGGAGCAGGAGTGAGGTCACTTCTGCTGAGTCATACCCCCTCTACTACAGCACTGCAATCTGCTGGGATAACTTACTGATTGCTCTCTCAATGGCTGTGTGTATGTTCAGAGCCATACTCAAGCCAGCCTGAGGGGACATTTGCAAAACACACTGATGTTGCAGTGACCTCAGCAGTTTCTGTTGTTCCTCTCATTTTGCACTCTCAGTCTCACACACACGTACGCTCACCATCTCCTCCATGCTCGCTCTCATGTCCTGACTTCAGTGATGATGGATGGAGGTTGCTGATTGCACAGTACTGCACAGTCTTGGCTTGCACACTTTCTTGCAGTCCAGAAGGGTTTTCCAATGCGTTCTTGTGTTTTTTTTTTGTCGTACCTTGTTTAATTTGTCCCCCAGTTGTCTTGATATTCTGTACTTCTTAATCATTATGGGTGACTATCTCAGCGTTTGTGTGTGGGTATGTATGTGTGTGTGCATTGCATTATTTGCACTAATTCTGCTGCCCAACATATCAGTTTCTGGCATTTCTCTCTGGACCAATATATTTAGATTATATTAATGTCTTTGAATGCTACAGTATGCTAATTAATGGCTGACTAATGCATTGTTAGTCCTTCTTGTTTATATTGTGCAGCCTCACCCCAGTAACCTATTAATTTCTTGTAATCTTCACAATGATCTGAGGGCATTAAATATACCAATAAGAGTCACAACTTATGTATTTACAAATTCAGTAAGCAGACAAGTAAGCTTGGCTGAATTTAAGACCTCACTGGCATTTGTTGTGCTAAGTGTGAGTCTCCACCCATTTGGCCATTGCCAAGCTTGACCCAGGTCTTAAAACTGTGTGCACAATACTAGATAGACGTGTTATTTCATTTTGAAGTGTACCCAAACATTACCATTACCCAACATTTACCAACATAGTGGGGTACAATTTTCGTCTTAGATATGCTTGGCCCCAGTTTAGCCTTGGGCTTAGGAGGTGCGTGGGGCAACGTTGTCATATTGCATAGACCTGATAAGAGAGAATAATGACAGTGGGAGACAAAAGAAGAAACGCTCTCTGACCTGTTCCCTCCAGGTTTAGCATTTGATTGTGACAACATAGTCACTCACAATGGGCTGAATGAAGATAAATGAGATAGAGATGCAAGAAGGAGAATAAAAGGAGATGAGAGAGGCAGTGCAGCTTAAGGGAAGCATTAGTACACAGAGAAGGAAAGGAAATGGCAAAGTACTTGTTTTTGACTTCATACAGTTTTTATACATTACACTGTGAATATCTATAGTATTCATTAATTTTATATTTTATCTCTTAATCAGTTCAGCTCAAGTGTTGTATTTTATTGTCTAACAATCAGTCTTTGAATTTGAATAGGCTAGCAGCGGTGTTAAAGGGCAAACAGGTGTGTTTATATGTCTACATGGGCTTGTGTGGAATGCCAGATCTCTATTCCCGATAAAGGTCAAAGGAGTTTAGGTTTGAAGTTGCTCAAAAGATTATCTGAGGCGATATGCTGTGAAAATGTCACCGATCTGCCACAAGTAGCACTGGTAGAGAATCGGTTCAAGCAACGAAGATGAAGAATTTGGAAATGGACAAGATGTCAGCATGCAGGCATTTAGAGGTGTGTGAGGAACTTGCACTCTAACAGTCATAGGTCAGTGTGAAGAAATTTAATTAGTATTTTCTACATTTAATTTATAGTAAACATTAGTGATTTTCAAATAAACTGCTCTAAAAAGGTCAGGTACAATATATTCATGACATCAATAATTAAAGATGGACTGACCCAAAGTAAAAGCTTCATAGTAGTGATATAGTCCCACAGAATCAGTTGTGGTTTTCTGAACAGTTCTTTGTTTGTGTTTATGTGGCTCTGTGTGAGTATGTGTACTGTATATCGCATGCAGGTCGTGATCTGGTGTGCCATGGCATCTCTGTGGACCAAACTTTTTCTGACGACGAAAACGAATAACTGCAAAATGCTTCATACCCCGAGGCCAGAACTCATCACTGGTGTGGCAGACAAACTCACACATGCACACTGCACAAGATTTTCCACTGAGTAGAATCATGTTGCTAGTTATACTTTATGGTACATTTACAGTATTAGGTTAATCACATCTCCCACAGTTGTTGTAGCAACACTTTAAATCTAACAACATCATAACAATGTCCTGAGGCTTGGGTGTTGGCTAGCAAATAAACAACACTGAAAGTCATTGCAGTGTGTATTGTCTCTTAGTGCAGCTAAGCAATGACAGCAATGGCTTTTTAGTTCCAGTGAAAACATGCGGTGTACATTTTATCAGATTTTGTTTTTTGCTCACATGTTTAGTGATAACAGCCTCTTTGTGCTCTCCAGAGCTTCCTCCAGAACTGATGCCAGTGCTGCTAATGACTTGGAGAAATTGGAAGAGAATCTGGAACACCACTATGGAAGCGATTTCTCAAGCGTTTGATTTTGCCCAGCACTCAAATTGGGCCATCGGGCCCCTCAGCCTTGGCTTTGTGTGAGACTGGAGAAAGAGAAACATCTACTGAGGAACAGTGGGCTACACCCAGAAAACAGGGCGTACCTCTGAGGAACTGGAGCTGCTTGTTGCTGCTTATTCCTCCCGTCTTGTTTTCATTATGAAAGTACATCTCTTTTTTCCCCCCACTTTCTAAACTAGCATTTTGCAAAATGTAATTTGACCTTCCCCTGTTTTCTTGTTTACATCTGCCCTTTTATTGTGTAGATGTTCTGTGACCTAAACTACCTGAGGGATGTTCTTCATAAGGTTAATAGGGTTATGTCGTCTTCACCTTCTCACCTCTTTACCTCTGCTACCAGCTTTAGGTCCTGAGGTCATCACAGTGTGAGCCTATGGAGGCCTACTCAGTCTTTATCTGACCATTTTACCTTTGACTTCTGGACCTTCCTGCTGTCGTTTGTGATTTTGATTATATCTGCTGAAGACCACGAGCAGCTGCCATGTTAATCCCGCAACGCACTTGCTGGTTCATTAATCCCCACAGGAATGTCACACTACCTCCTTTACATTTCATCAATAAGGCATTTCACACTGGAAAGTCCAGTTCAGAGACATGGATAATTTACCAATAAGACTACACAGTATCTCAGTCAGCGGTGTGATTCGGAAAAAAGTCTGATAGCATGCTTTAATGCAGAATATAATAAAATATAATAACAAAATAATCTGTTCTGAATAAAATCAGATGATCTTTTTATGTTTGAGAGACACTGTAACTGTTTCATTGTTCAACCAGTTGAAATAAATATGTTAAATTAGATTTTAAATATTGTTTTGTGGAAATTAATTACAAATACATGATAGAACGTACTTGTACTTGTTGCTTAAAAGTATTCATGGGCAATAATGTTAGCTTGACTTAAATAAAGCTTTTATATTGCAGTAGTAGAGAGGAATAGTTTAGTCACTCTGAGATACAAGTGACTTAAACCAAGAAAACCTGTCCCATCTGTAAATTAGACTGATCATTAGATCATTTTGGTTGAAAGCAAAGCTCTGTTGTAGATTTTACATGTAGCAGGTTTTTGTTATTCAGGAAAAGTATAAGACAGCAATGGGGAAAATTAAGAGTTTGTAATGTTTTAAGCTCTGTGTTTATAGTGTACAGTGAAGGTATGGTTTGCTCAGTTTTGTAAATAAACACCAGAAATGTGTTTTTGATATAGTTGTGTAAACAGACCAAGCCTAAATGACTTGCTATTTGTTAGTTTGCTGACTGGCTACTGACATGAGAACAAAGTACTTAAAAATGACAGTCGTTTGTCAATTAAAAAGCATTGATGAGTTTGTGTAAGGCAAATTAAAATGTAACACCTCTGCTCAGCCACTTTGTACACGGTGGACACAACACCACAGCTAAAGGAAAATGCATATAAAGACTTGGTGTATCGACCACACATTCATTTGAGAATATCAAGTACATTGATAAACTATCAAGTATATATCAAGTATATATCAAGTTTTTTTAAAGAGCAAATTTTTTTGTAACCTCTAGTCAAATAAAGGCTAAATGGCACTCCAGGGAGTAATTTGCTTTGCTTTGGGTTGGATTACAGCATTCATCTGAGCTTGAACAATTAGCAAATTCTTTTGTTGGTTAATGTCAAATTTCATCATCTATCCATAGCCTTATGATTCTACTATCTGGTGGAGAACACACCTGTTAAGCATACTGAGATTCAGCTTAATCTATTGCTTTCTTCACATTGGATAGCATATTGGAACATACTGTGAAGCTGCCTTCTAGCATGGGCAGTCTGGATCAATAGGCTGTGCACCAGGTCACGCAGCACAAAGGGTTGATTAAGGCTATTTGGGAGACAGCGATGATGGCTGTGCCAGTCTGAAATTAAACATTCACTCACTAGCTTATCATCATCATTCACTTACTACATGCACCTGTAGGATTTCCATCATCCAGAGAAATGACAAGCGTATTCCTGCTTTCCCGCCACAGTGAGACAGAGTGGCTTTTGTCTGTTGCATGGATGTGGTGTGTTCTCACTGCTCAGTGCCTTACGCTGTAAAGTCTGAAACAATGTAGCCTTAGCCATTTTATTTGCTGAATTTTGTCATCAAACACTCCTTATTAAATAATGGCAACCACCTCCGCTTTTGATCGTTCCACTACAGCCCTCTCGCTATATAGTTCAACCGTATTTTGTGACACTGTAAAATTGCATTGACTTATCAGTAGAACAGTAAACAATTTTTATCCATGTTTTTTTCTATCTCAAAAATATAATAGGTTTTATTGGGCCAGTCATGTCAGACTCCATTAACTGTTGCTACAGGTGTTTTTGCCTAAGGCAGCACACATGGAAGTAGTGGTGCTGGCTTTTTGAAACTGAGGGAATAGTATACTCTATTTCAGGGCAATACAAAACCAGCAGTGTGCCTTCCTTGATCACTTTGAGATAAAGCCTCTGCTCTTTATGTTACTCATGTAAACAGTATGTATGAGACCAAAGAGCTACTCTGTACCAATATGTATAAAAAGCCATATATATTGCAGCCATCTATTGTATATTACAGGTAAAATTTTTCTAGCTGCTTTACCAAGAGACTGAGCCACTGAGTCCTTTTTGCACTGGTCTACATGTGGCAGAGTTTCCACTCAGTTTCTGTCCAGTCATTAAAAAAGCCTTTTGATCGTCACAAGTAATGAGTGGTTTCTCTTTGAAATGCTGGTGTGAACTGGTTGGCCTCATTATTTGAATTAAACCAAATGTTCTGCAGGTTTAAAGAAGATAATAGTTTACTGTGTGATAATGACAACCTGCTGCAGAGTGTGCTCAAGAGAGACTTTCTCCTTTCTCTTTCCTTACAATGTGAAGTGGTTTGTAACTTTATATGTATATATCTACTGTCTGTATAGTTTACTCACGGGTAAAGCTGTTAATTTTTATTGCTTGTATCACCCTTTAAGTTTAATCAGGTTTAGGGCTGACTGTCATTTTTTAACGATAAATTTGCTTATGTCACCATCTTCTTGTTGTTTTCATGCTTCTGCGTGACCAGGTGCTGTTGAGACATGTACAAATGATCTACAGTGACCACTTAGCAATACTAAATGCTGTGAATGTCACCCAAGCATTTTTCATGGATGACCAAAACATATTTTATTTCAGTTTTACCAGAAGGTCCTTTAAGATGATAATTGTGACCAAAGAAGCCCAAATGCCTTTCAGCAGCTGACTTGATGTTCTTTTATGGTTGGCAATGCATTTTTTCTTGGCCTTAGAGCAAAAACTTGATAAGCTGTCCACATTTCCTTCTTTGTGCAGGCCTAATTGCTGGCCTGGCTTAATAACTGACTGTTTCATACACTCATTTCCTTTTTGGCTAAAGTGTATTAAGAAGTATAAATATTCTGGGAATTTTTTCATAGGGAGCCAAGGGATTTTCACAAAGTCAAATTTTAAGTATATTGGCACTAAGTTATTAAGTAAGACTCACCAAAATGTTATTTGAAATATTGTAACCCTGACTCCCAGGGTCATGCAGACATGTGCAGAGCCAAGGGGTTGGCACGGACCACCCCCTGAATCTGGATGGCCATCCCTTCCAGAGTTAAAAAGCTAGTTGGTATTAATGAATAAAAAATAATATACAATGACAAATTGTTGCCTAAAATACAACAAACTTTTTTTTCTTGTTTTTTTTGTATTGTTATACAAAATAAACAATGTGATTCTTTATAATATACAGTTTATTACTTAATAAAACTAGGGTTTCATTCATTTTTTACATGGTTTTCAAATGTGCCACCCCTCTCTGAGTCCGTGCCCCAGCCTGGCCGCCCCAGCCTCTTTCCTTCTTATTCACTTACTGTGTCTTTGTTCCTTTGTGATCCTTTCAGATAAAATTGGTTTGCTAGAAGGTGGCAGATGCAGTGTATAAAGTTCCTGTCTGGTGAACTTGTCCAACAATCATCATTTGAACTTCATTCTTTCACAAAGGCTTTTATGCTGAGGTTTGTTGTGGGTGGTTTAATCATAATCCTGTAATCAATGGGAACATTTTAACCAAAGTTTCACAAAAGTGACATTATGTGTGTTACATTTATAGGATTACAGACCATCCTTGTTGTCTTATGAAGTGCTTCAGCCTCCCCGCGACACCTGTGCTTTGATTTTACATGTCACTTATCAGGTGGTGATTCATGTAGTTTAAAAAGATCTTCCCTGTTACATTTTGTCCTACGGTTAAGGAAGGCCTGCTCTACCTCTTGAGCCACAGTTCTTTTATAAAATGGAGCCTTACTCTAGTTTTGTAGCATTTTCAACACCCCACAACTTAAAAATAAACATGTGCGGACAAACAACGGAGTGGATGAATGAAGAAATAAATTGTAGAGTGGGCTGATGGTGCTCACCAGAGGCACCGATTAGCAGCACTGTGTATCTGTATACTCCTCAGATGAAATAACAGTCCACCAGCTGTCACTGCCATGAGTGACACCCGCCTGTTGACTGACACCTGGTGCCTACATGATTGACACCTGTTACTCCGGACCCCAGACAGTTGTACCATTTGTACAGCTGTCCTCACAATGGCAGTGTGCCACTTTTTCTTTTTTCTTTCAGTTATTTTTGTTGTCTATAAGTTGTAGACATGAATGGCTGTGGCTGGATGGGAAGAAGAGCATGCCAGTATTCTACTGCTGTGGCTGTCTAACTGTGTTAAACATGATGTGTAGTTAATAATTCATATGTCCTGAGATGATTACAGTACACACAGGTATGGAACGACACCTATGGCTTTTTTACAAGGGCTTTTAGGCTTTCAGGGGCAGTCTTCTCTGTCAGAGGCTTATGACTCCAGAGCATGCTCTCAGGTGGATTTAGAAGACAACACCATGAATATGAACAATTAGTCAGCCTCACTAGAGTCAGCAACCAGACCAACACTCAGTTTTGATTCACATGCAGAGCACTATATCTTTCAGAGGCTTTTGTTCATCTCTTTTGCAATGCAGTTCTGCTCCAAAATCACTGTACTGTCTTGTCAAAATAAATAAATAAATAAATTGTACAGATCTATTGCTTTTACTCTGAAAATCTTACAGGGATCACCATATGTACAACAGTCAAACAAGACGTTGATTTGAAAAGATTCCTTTTAAGGTAAATTAAAAGTTATTGGCTGAAAGACGATTCCTTATGCACAACAAGGAACCCATAAAATAGATTAGAAGAAAAGCTGATGCTATGAACGAATAGTGGTTCTGATTTGTCAAGACGAACCGGAAGAGACATCTTATCCAACATTGCTGGGAGTTATAATCATTGCCAGACAACAATTACTACACACACACACACACACTTTACACAGCTAAGCCCTCCTTCCTATCTAGCAGTAGCCAATCACAGTGATTATTAGGAAAGAGTTAATAAAAGTCCGGCCTCTCCCCCATGTGGAAGCCAGAGGTTCCATTTATTCACTCGTAGCTGACTCCCAGACACATAAACCAGGCAGTCACGTGAAAGATAACTCCTTTTCACATGAGGTGATCAATTTATGTAGATGAAAACTGCACTTTTATAAATACATCTTGTGCACCGTAGCTTGTTCGTGTAAGCACACAAAGCGCCACAGTTAAAATTTGCGTCTAAAACAGTAATTTATCCGAAAGGAAGACTTGATGCAGCTTATTGTGGGCATCGCTAAGACTTAGTACTCAGGCGATTCAGTAGGATGTGCGGAAAGAATCCCATCACAATATTGACAGAAATGTGCTGTTGGAACAAACAGCAGATTGTGACTCAAAATCAGCCAGACATGTCCACCCTGTTTCCATCGCGCACCCTTGGATATGACTAGTGCGCTCTGCGATTGGCATCAATGTGAGATTTCATCTCAGCGGTCGATGATTATATCTGATGCTTATAGCAACAAGCGATAATAAAGTTTTTTATTTGGTAGGCTATACTTTGTTTCATACTTGATTATTTTATGCTAATTATGAAAACATCAGATGTGGAGATGCACTGGCTCTAAAATGACATATTAACTGCAAGAAAGATGGATGTCGGAGCAAACCGATCGGATGAGGATGTACCTCTCAGGCACAGGGACGAATTAAGCCTTTCCCCTTCTTCCTAAGGTGTCTCATTCAGTTTCAGATGGGCACTCTGACCCCCACCCCAACACTTACGAAATAAGAGGCAAAACTGAGCTGCTTGCTTGCCAGCACTTCACGATTTTCCTGCGCTCAGCTCAGAACCAGGATCATTCCAGAGTGGGACCCTGAAACTTTGGGACATTAAGGACAAGAGAAAGGTGCAGTGGGGAAATAGGTGCTGTTGCGCCAACTTGGAGTGGACATATCTGGGTAGGCACGCTGGGACTAACTGGATGCAAGGACATATATCGATATATGTACATTTTATGGAATAAAACATTTAACCGTAAGTATTTTTTGTATGTGTGAATTGAGCTTTGAACTGAAATATGAATTGAGGCTATTGCTCCAAACTAGTTGTTTTCTCAGTGTGCAACATATCGAGCTACTATTTGACAAAAAGAACTAAATCTATTTAAGTTAACTTCTCAGTCTACAAATGATTTAAAAGGAATGCACCCAGTGATTCCGTGCTGTCCTTCCACCGGTGTGTCCCGCCACAGAGGGAGGCAAGTGAATTCCCCAAACTAGTGCTGCGAATAGGAGATTACTTCAAATTCATCAAGTTAACAGCTAGTAATTTTAATCAGTACCACATTATGCTGTTCTTTCTGCTCAGCATCCGCAAGCAACAGGTGATGCATGGAGAAAAAGTATTTTACCTCCCAATAGCATATATCTGTGTGTTTTATAGGAGTACTGGCTTCAAAAAGTCTGCAAACAATTACACGCATGTGTGATGCTCACGTATCTTCCTCCAATGACTGAAAACCTGCAATTGCGTGTACTGTAGTTTACGGACATACGTAGTTCCACTACTATTTGTTTTAATAATTTTAAGTATTCAGAAATGGGCTAAATATGCAGTCGTAGACGCAAACTTGTTAAAGATGGACTTGCTTGCTTATTGACTCCTCAAAGTCTAACTTTTATTTAGTTTCCTTTTATAGGGTGATTTCTTTTTACTCGCCAGAGTGCTGGCATTAGTCACAATCACAGACTATACCCACCAACATTTGATTTTTGATTTTTTTGGTCCCAATTGGAATTAGCCTACATAGTGAGTGTCTGTTTTTTTACGGGAAGAAAAAAGGGTTTCAGGTCCCACTTCCACTCATCACTTGTGTTTACACAGTGGGGTGCAAATGCAGGCGGGGCCTTACTGCTCTTGTCTGCCTGTCTCCAAAACTCCATAGTTAGACCCCACAGGAAGTTTTACCTCTCACCCCGCCACCCACAAATTCATTGAAAACATGAGATTGGGTTACTAAATGTTTCTTTATAGCCCCACAATCTGATTTATAACAAGAAGAAATGCAAATATTACACTTATCATGTCAACATATGTCAGAGAGGGAAGTTATTTTAGAAAAAAAATGTCTTGTGAAACTTTATTTGCTATAATGTAAAATTTTAATTTTAATATGTAATATGGTTGGGTATAAAGATTTTAGGCTGTATACTAATGTCGAGATATTTGATATTTTTGCAATGTTTAGGTGAGAAATAGATGCTTACATGACTTATTTTTTTCTTGAATTTATGCATAATAGCAGATTTATTAATTATGACTCAGTAAACAAAAATGAAAGAAAAACACTAAATATAAAGACCTTGTATGAGTTGCTCTCTAATACACATTTTGTATTTTTCCAACAGATGTTACCAAATATAAAACATATCCTGTGGTTGTATTGTCTCTGTGAAGCTGCATCTGCAACAGGTATGTTTTGAATGAGTAAGTTAACCCCCTCACCCTGCTCTCCACCCCCCTCTCTCTCTCCTTTTCTTCGTTTTCCTCCCAAACAAACAAAGTCATTTGACATGTTTAGTTGGAGTCCATACTTTGCAGCAAACAGTGGTACACCCCTGCATTACGGTTTCACTTTCTTCTTAAAACAGCAGACTGTGATAAGCCCCTTTAAGTTTTTGTCCCATAAAACTTGCAAGACTTTAGTAAAAGTTAAAGGTGCCATTGAAGGTTTGCATCTTGGGCCCTCTTGGTCCCCCTGGCTCTCCTGGCCCTCTGTTCTTGGCTATGTATCTGGGTATGGATCGACACCTTTCAATTAGACTATGCTGCCAATCTAGAAATAACATCTGGTTTCACCTCTTATCCTAATAAGGCCCTCTGTTAAAGCACACACACTCATGCCTCGGGGGCTGTCCCACAACTGTTTTCAGAGCATTCCCCACAGTGTTCCCTGTGAACACCTCCCAACCCCCTCCAGAAAAGATAAAAAGTGATTCAGCTTGTTGCCGTTAATTTCTCTCTGGCATCCTGATACCCTCTTTGTTTTTCCACATGCATAAATGGAGTGAGATTGACATCCAGTCACCAGCTGCAAATAAGGACAGAGCTCATGTGGGAAGGGGATTATGCATAGTAACTATTAATCTTGACTGTATGAGAGGGGAGGTACATGTTATTGTTTAGTGTGCAGCATGCTGATGACGTATTTCACTTGTCATCATCAATTAGATCTCCCACAGGTGAAGAAGGGATTGTACAGAACTCAGCATAATATCAAGTGATGCAACCATGACTACATCTTTACAGTAACTTCATACAAACAGGGTGCGCAAACACACACTGTCGGTATGAAATGTGTCCCCACACCCATCATTTTAAGAATGAGGTTTGACTTTCCAAGAGCCATTTCAGGCCATGATGCATGATTTTTTTTTTACTTTGCTGGGTGTAGTTGTCACACCCAGTGAATGTAAATGACTTAGACAGTTTGTAGCACTCCCTTTTATCTGTTATATATATTAGAGATTATACTGTATATAGGCAATGAAATCATATGAAATGAAGCTTCATTAAACCCTTTTGTTTTTGCCTTTTAGCCTCCAGCTCATTATCAATAATCAGACCAGTCACTGGATCACTCTCAGGGAAGGTAAATCTTCCCTGCTTCTTCTCCATTACCCAAAACTCACCACCAGTTGTAACAGTCACAAGTCCCAATGGAACAGCGGTTTATAGCAGAGATTACTTGCGGATCAAATGGACCAAACTTGTGGGAGAAGTAGAATTCACAGTGCTGGTGGCACAAAATGGGGTCATCAAAGTAGGCTCCAGCTACAGGAACCGTGTATCAGTGCCCAGTCACCCTGAGGATGTCGGTGATGCCTCATTGACTGTGGTCAAGCTGCGTGCCAGTGATGCAGGCACTTATCGATGCGAGGTCATATATGGCATTGGAGACACCCAGGATACAGTTAACCTCGATGTCAGTGGTAAGCAATTCATGATGTCATACTGGAATCAGACAAAGGACTCTGCAAGATACTAGATGAATGTAGAAGGGGTTGTTGCAAGGACTTAATAATAGTGAAATGCAATACAAGTGGTGATAGAGATGTAAACATTATGAGAAAACTATAGGCTCCTTTCTGCTTACTTTGATAGCAGCAGCAACCCAGTAGTTACACAGAGTAACCACAGTTTTCAGTTATTCTTATTTTAGAGGCAATGCACTCTTAAAAAGAGTCAGATGACTTTGGGTCTCTGTCACTATACCAAATACTGCAGAGCTTTAATTCCAGTATTCATTCATCAAAACCAATCACCCATTTAAGCTCAAATGTGGATGATGTTCCAGTTGTTGGTATGAGCAAAACAAATGCTACAACAGCTATCTCATGCATTCCTGTCATCTTGGGTGCTACCTTTTCAGAGGAGATTAATCTTTTTTTGGTGGGGCACTCAGTGGGTGTTACCAAGTCTTTTTACTTTGCCTTCACTGAACACAGACAGTATTCCCCAGTATCCCTCATTAACTTTATACAAGGCTTAAAATTATGTAAATGACAATGCAGTATTACTGCAGTACCTCTAAGCCAGATGTTACAGTCATTATGTGCATTCTACTTTTTTCACATGAGATGTATTCTGGAAGATATAACTCATGTTTGGGGACATAAAAACCATGGGTGGAGTGGGGATACTGGGATAGTTTTGGTTTTCACTGGTTGAAATGTAGCACCACCTCTTCCAACTATTCTGCAGTGTTAATTAGAACTATCAATCATATCTAATGTGTCTGTTTACTGTCCACAAACATGGGGATTTCAGGGCCATGGCATCATCTGCAGTTACTGTATTTTGTTAATTTGTGGTGAACTGTAGAGTATTTTGCTTATCCTCCTGGTTGATTGCAAAGTTTTTCCTTTCCAAATACACCGAGAAACCTTGTTATTTCACTCATGGTGTGCCCTGTATAAGACATATGTCAGAATTTATGACACTGACATTTATGTTGATGAATTTCAGATCAATATGTTTTTGCTTTTTTTGAAATGATTTGTCTTCAGGTGTTGTGTTTCACTACCGAGCAAACACTAGCAGGTATACACTGAACTATGACAAGGCTGTCCAAACTTGTCAAAACATTGGAGCCACCATAGCTACCTATGACCAGCTGAAAGCAGCCTATGAGGATGGTTTTGACCAGTGTGATGCTGGCTGGATTGCTGACAAGACAGTGAGGTTAGCTGCATTTTAATTCTCTGCTGTAAAGTTTTCTTTTTTTAAAACCACACTGCAGTTTGGTTGTATGTCCCTCATTATATTTTTCAGTGCTGTAAACTGATGTTGCACACAGGTAAGCGTGATGTGACCTACTGTATGTTTTATGATTCTTTGTTTGTCTGTACAGATACCCAATTACAAAGCCACGGAAGGGCTGTTATGGTGACCTACACACTAAACCTGGTGTCAGGTCATATGGAATCAGGAAACTGACGGAAACCTATGATGTATACTGTTACGTAGACAAACTTGATGGTAAGATAGCCCCATGTTTAAGCGTTGTAGTTCTAAGCAATAAGGTGTCAATGAGAGGCACAGCCCACTGTCTGGCTGAAATAAGGAAACCTCCAAATCACTGCAGTCCAAAGTGAATATGTTTTACAGCTTGTGAGACCACAAATACACTTTATTGTGTTATTTGTATACTTTGTTGAAAGAGTGGAGAAGTTCATGTCTCTAGTTTGCCTTTAAGAGGGAATACATGCCTGTGTGGAACACGTCTCTTAATGCCAATGCTGTTGTAAATCCGTGGGATGATATCAACATGGGATATCTGAAATCCTACACTCAAGACTAACTGAAAACACATAGTCAGTCAGTCGGGCTTCCTTGTAAGTCTTTTTGCTTTCAATTAAGATCTTGACTTTCTGTGGTCTTTCATTTAAGCAAAGGCTAATGTTCATTATTGCCATGGTGCAGTGACCTTTATGAAAGTAATATCTTTACACAAACAACAAGGAAGGAAACACAGAAGGTCTAGATCACTCACCAGGTGTTTGTATGTGTGCGTTTTGGGGGAGCACATGCATGTATTGACAGAGTAGGCGCAATGTCTGCATTGCAATCCTACCTCAGATGAATATAATGAATGAACTTCTGTTGTCCAAAATATGATCAGTGGGAGACAATTTGGGCCTGTGCCCTGCACAGCTGGGACTGTGTCAGCTGTTTATGGGCTGTGTCTTCTTTTAAAAGGTCAAAATGGTGTGAACTTCTGTGTCTTGACATTACTCTGAATTATAGGCTTTTTTAGTAGGGTTTTCAATTTAAATTGTTTAAAATTAAATGTGACATGACTGTCCATCTGTTAGTGAGACAGTAGAGAATAATTTCAAAGTTGATAAAGTTGATAAAATTGGTAAAACAGTGAATTAAACCATGTCTTACTTAGAGTAATCCAGTTTTGTGGCTGTGATCAGTGATAATTTGTTGCCATTTTGCCCTTGACTTGTGCTTCTGCATTAAGCCTTCATTGAATTTTGCCATCTTTATTGCAGGTGAAGTCTTCTATGCTCCTGTGACCCATAAGATGACTTTTGAAGAGGCCAGTGAAGAGTGTAAGAAGACAAATGCTGTCCTGGCATCTCCTGGCCAGCTCCATGCTGCCTGGCGACACGGCCTGGACAAATGTGACTATGGCTGGCTCTCTGATGGCAGCGTACGGCATCCTGTTGCAGTACCCAGAATGCAGTGTGGTGGAGGCCTGCTTGGTGTCAGGACCATGTACCGCTACAGAAACCAGACTGGCTTTCCAGAACCAACCAAGAAGCTTGGAGCATACTGTTTTAAAGGTAATAACTCACTCCTGGGGTGTTGTTACTGTTTACATGATGTCATGGAATAAAGAGTTTCCAGCATATTGTGGGTCATATGGGCTACTGGTTCATATTTTGGCTTACAGTATAAAAGACAGACATTGATTGAAAGTACAGACCATTCTGTTGTCAGAACCAGGTCTGGACTGTAACAGGTTATGATCTCATCTCTAGCATCTGTTCAGTTCTGGTTCACAACCATTTGAGTTCCTGCTATTTTGCACCTCTTTCATTTCCATATACGCACCAGAAGAACATTTTAAAATTTTAAACCTGTCTCATCGTTGTTTTGCTGTCTTCATTTTGTGTTTCTGTGTCTTGCTTTATTATTGCATGGTTTCAATGACAGTAACAACATGATCAAAGCAGAGAGATGATTTACTTATAAAAACTACATGTTATGAGCCAGACTATAATGTGGTGGATTGCTTGTCCCTTTGGCCTCACTGGCTCACATTTAGTTTCCCGTCCATTTCAGTGTCACAAAAAATGGTGGAGGGTGTAATCATAATGGTGAAAACTCTGTTTATTTAAAAGCACTGGACAGACCACTTCTTATTCTAATAGAAGATTAATGACCAATAGTTTGCTTAAGAGTTTGTGAACAATCAGTACCTGTCTGTGTGTTTTTTAATCTTTATTACTTCCAGATGGACTAATCAAGGCATCTTAAACTTTATCCTTATTCAGCTTCACAGTTGATGTGAAACAAATGGTTCATGTACAGTACTTGAGTAATACTCAGATTATATTATCATATCTTTAAAAGGGCAAGTTAACTGTTCTCATGGATTCTTAACAAATCCAAAAGAAACCAAGTAGCCAAGGTGTTGGGGATGTAGAAATTCTTTAATATATAATTTCTGTAAACTTTAATACGCCTTTACATGTGCATGGAAGTGACTTCTTGTTGCAAACCACTGTCATACTGACCATGGGAACAGAAGAATATAGCTATGGATTCCTACAAAAAGAGACACTTCACGGTCCAGTGGACATTAACAGAATTAGGTCAATCCCTCAAAATGTGCTCTTAACAAGTCAGTATCCCCAGGGCAAAACCACATGACTGATGGGAGTTGCTATTAAGAAAAGCAGTAAAAGTAAGTAATACTCCACCTGTCAACCTTTTCAGTCTCACTATCTAACTCACATTTCACCTTTCTCCTCTCATTTCCGCTGTTTGCCTTCCATCATTCTCACTTGTACTTATCAGAGCAGACATTTGGATAAAGGACAAAACTACTGCTGCACTTCTAAATTCAGTCATCCTCGGTGACCTCTGACCTGGTCTTTCCATCTTTACAAATGAGAGGTTAGACAGATAAGCTGGCCCCCTGCCTGGCCATTTACTGCCCCTGAACAGTGCTAACTCTCGTGGTGATAAGTCCCCATGGAGTTCAGAGGGCGCACAAGCAGGCCACCGTCACCCCCCACTCTATTTATTCTATGTCACCTCTCTCACTCATGTTGTATTTATGCTCCCATCTAAGTACTTTTCAAGTACCTTTTTTTGGTGGGATGCATTCCATTATTTCCTGCTTTTCCAGACTCCAAAATATTTGTATGATATTATGTAAACCGTTGTCAGACTACACAGCAAGACAGGAAGAAAGGGGGTAGGTGCAGAGGGCCGAGATAGATAATTTATATAATATAATCATTGATTTGTCTTTGGATTGGCTGAGAAGATACTAAAGGCCTCAGTAACAACTACAATGCAAATGCATTTGTAAATTAATGCACACCCTCTGAGAGCAATCCCTGTTTTTCATGTTAGGGAAAAATGTGTCACACTTTACATCAGAAATAGTTTTATGAAGAAAGAGGCAAGTACGTCATGGCCAACAGCTGGCCATACACAGTTTGTCTGTGCCACTGAGGAAAGAGCACCAAAGCTGTTATGCTGCTTTTTATGGGTGTGAGTGAATGAGCAAGCACAGAGGAGCAGGGAGGAAGAGGCACATGCAGGGAAAACACACATGCATTTACTCATCAATAAAACTGTAAGAATAAGCGGCACAGTTAATTAGAGCATTTGAGGACCATCACTGAGAAATGAGTAGATGAACTCAGGGGCTGCTGTTCACTGCCAGAGTATAACACAAGTGAGCACCAAGATGAACTATGGGAGCAGAGACATTTCATGGGGTACAAAAAAAAAAACTGACAGAATTCTAACAAGACTACAACAGTAGATTCTTGCTGTTTAATTTTGTAATTCTGTTACAATCATTGTGAATCTTTTCAAGTAGATCAGGAAATGCTTAGAGAAACATCCTAAGTGCACATAGTTTTTCACAGGAAACAGAGCACTGAAAATGACCTCATCTGTCTTGAGTTGATGTCAAAATATCTGCTTACAGTAAATCAGACAATTAAATAGATTATTATTGGCCTCACACTTAGGTTTCTAGGAAACGTTCAGCTCTGTTTTCTTCAGCCCTAAGTGTCACACTGTTGTACTGCAGCTGTGGCATGTTGCTCTTTGTTCATAAGGCTTGTCTCATAAGCTACTGTATCTACTTCAGATACATCCATCCATCCATTGTACACCGCTTATACACCCTGGACAGGTCGCCAGTCTATCACAGGGCTGGCACATAGACAAACAACCACACACACTCACTCCTACGGGCAATTTAGAGCCACCAATCAACCTAAGCTGCATGTCTTTGGACTGTTGGGGGGAAGCCAGAGTATGGAGAGAACCGGGTTGGTCGGGCCTCGAACCTGGAACCTTCTTATTACTTCATATACAGACAAGGTTAAAAGATATAAATGTGCAACATTTGATTCAAATGAGGTGACTCACAATTTAACTGTTTTGTTTCAGTTGTTATGAACTCCCCAGCATGATATCTATATGCATAACACTTTGTGAATCCTGGCAGTTTGGCTCACTGATGTGGCAAATATGTCATTCTGGTATCAACCACAATGCCCACTGTAGAAATATATAGATTTAAAGTAGCATCTAAGTCCCAGATTACACTCTATAACAACACTATAACAATTCTGATGTATATTTTTCACAGGTTATATTTTTAGTTTTTGCTCATGTGTGCTTATGTATCTTTTATAGGAAGGAGGAAGGTGATCACCCAGAGTTCCTTTGTGGATGTGTTTTTGGTAGGAACCACTACTGCCACCATAAGCTCCACTACCTCCTTCCCTTTACTGGGGAGTACTACCACCATGCTAACCCCAGTATCTGAAACTGTATCAGAAGCAGAAGAGTCTCCAGACACTGCAGTTCCTATAGATCTTCCGTTTATGTTCTCTACCAGCATGGCTCCACTTCACTTCACTCTAGCAGGTGAAGAAGAGTTAATAACCACAGTTGCACCTGCCATCAAAGGTCCAGAACACCAAAACACAACAAAAAGTACAGACACAGAATTGGTGTCTGAGCCTGTCGGGGAGTCAGATGATCACTCTGTGATTGAGATCAGTACAATCCAACCTGATGTCCCCATTCCAGACCCCTCTGTCAGCACAGAGTCCATGTTTGCTGAGGGGAAGACTGAGGAAGCCATTCTAGACCCTAGGATCATGATAGCAATGGCATCTGACCTCACAGAAACTCCAACAGAATCAACTGAATTGTTCAGCAAAGTTTTCAGCTCACCAGAACCAACATCTTCAACTATTGGGCTTCATTCAACAACGCCACTACCAGACTATGAACCCAGCAATGATGAGATTAAAACGGTGTTTACTGTAGAGGGACAGCCACCCACTGAGCCACCTCAACATGACTTGTCATCCAGCCTCATTGACAGTGAAACCTCAACTGAAGATGTGACATTATCAGTAAGTGTGTTTGATGAGTCCATGAATCAGGTGCCAGAGCACAGCAGTGACGGACTGACAGAGGATGAGACAATAACAGAGATTGGCACAGAGTTCTTTACATCTGCTCCCATGGCTTCATCTGTGGCTGATGTGACCACCACTGCAGGCACTGTCATGCTGGTGCAGAATGTATCAGGTAAGGCAAACCAACAATCTGAAGCTTCATTTGACACATTTTGTATTCAGTGCAAAGGATTCTACCATAAATAGAATTCAGATATCTTTGTGCAAATAGGAAAATGCATGATTTGATATTTTTTGTCCACAAAAAGAGTGATGCCACAGCAAGTGTGTTGCAACAAACATTGTTTCCCAGAATTGCTTTAGGCTGGTTTATAATAATATTATTGTGGTAAACTAGCTGGTGGAGGGTGAGGATGCTTCTGTCCAAGGTGCTGAAGTGGAGTGTGGAGTGTTTGGCTGTTGGATTTATTATTATTAGGTTCTGTGACTCCAAATTACTACAATATTCAGTGATAAATGCAATTTTTTATAAATAAATTATTATTATTATTGCATGTTTTTGGGCAGCACGGTGGTAGAGTGGTTATCACTGTCACCTCACGGCAAGGTTCATGGCCAGGGCTTCCTCCTGCAGTCTAGAAACATGCAGGTTAGGTTAATTGGTGACTCTAAATTGCCCTATGGTGTGAATTTGAGTGTGAGTAGTTGTTTGTCTTTATGTGTGTCAGCCCTGTTATAGACTTGCGACCTATTCAGGGTGGACCCTGCCTCTCTACAGAGTAAGTGATATACTGTAGATAATGGATTGTTGGATGTAAGTTCTTCACCAGTCAAACAAGTTGAAGTCTTTTGTTTTCTAGTTCCCCTGGTTCTCAGTGTTGACTGCTGGCAAGAGACTGCTTACCAGATGTCCTGATAATGACTTTGACATAGCTAAGGGAGAGAAGAGGAGAGAAACAAAAGACTTGGGGAGGCATAATATTTATCTATCTATCTATCTATCTATCTATCTATCTATCTATCTATCTATCTATCTATCTATCTATCTATCTATCTATCTATCTATCTATCTATCTATCTAGTAGGCTCTGCACAGACATCCACCATGTGCAGTGTGGAGTGGGAGTGTGCTGAAAGTTCAGATTTGTTGAACTTTGACCCCAGCCTTGGCTTTCAAGTCAGCAGCATGTGACTTCACTCGCAATCAGCAGCTATATAAGTTTTTGCTTTCTTAATTTGCTCTCCATCTGAGCTGCAAACATTGCCATGGTGACTCATTTCTTGTCCCCAAAGAGCAGTTCATGTTGGAGCAAAGGTATCTGGTGTATTGGAAAGTATACCAGCAAATGAGCTGGTCATTTGATGGTTTGGAATTTGGTCTGCCTTATAGGCACTAAGAATCAAGGAGAGAGCAGCAGTCTTTACTTTATAAACACTCAAACTGCCACTGTGTTTATCAGCACTATATGCAGTAGAGTACACATCACATAGCTTGTGTACTGTACATCAATGAGATTCTGAAACTGTGTCAGTATGCCTTGTGTGGATTTGTATTGCAAATTCTGATTCATTTTCCATATTCCATCATAAGCTGGACACTACTTTAAGATGTGAGGTAATTGCTAACACAAAGTCTTCTCTCTCTGTGAGGACAGCTGGAGTTGGTGATTATATATGCTGCATATTTTGATGTCACTCAGCTGAGGCACTTGACATCTTTTCCTGCCCTCCCAGTTTGTCTGGGAAAATTTTGGAAAACATTGTGACACGGGGAGAAGTGTGTTGTCTGGCTGCACGGGAACAAAGTGCATGATAATATCAGGATATTAAAAGAGTCATTGATTTCGTGTTGCCAAAAACCTGTCAGTGATATTGCCATGGGAACAGTGCCCACTTGTTTCTGATTAACTGAAGACAATTAAATTCCCTGTGTGCTGAGTGTTTATATGACTTGTTGAAGTATTGATACCAAGAGGTGTGTCAACCACAAATGTCACAAAAACACTGCACAGAACCACCAGCAGTACATTCTCACTGCAATAAAACATCTAATTAACTTTCCGTTCACTAAAGCTTGTTAAACCTCGATGGAATATTTCGACATCCCTGGATATGCACTTATTTAGAGTCTTATGTTGGAGCGGTTTTTTGGCTCAGAACAACTTTCTGGAGTCTCTGCTGGCAACTGTTTCTGGCCAAAAAACTGTTTGGCACATTACCCTGAGTAAAACAATGAATTGTTTTTATGAGTCCCCTTACAGTTTTGTAACTGAGACTGTAACTGCTAAATTCAAGAGTTTTGTTTTTAAATTTGATAGAACTGAATGATACACCACAAACCTTAATTTTGCCGTCATCAGTAAATGACCATCAAATTCTAATATACACTGTGTATATTAATTGGTTAGTCACAGATGCAGTACTTGTGGTCATAAACTCGTTACTTTATAGTTAACTGAATTCCAAAAACTAGTTTTCATGAAGATGATACTGGTGGATATGATGTATTAGGTTATATTCCCCAATATGAAGACTAGGGTGTCCAGTGTGTTTGTAGGGTGCTCTGATGTGGAGATTTATGTTTAAAGTGGGACTAGAGAGAAAGGCCTGTACGTGTGTGTGTGAGAGACAGACAAAGACAGTGTGTGAATATGAAGTAGGTTTGGGTCAGTCAGGCTGATCCACTGCCTAAATTCCCAGGCCTGGGTTTTAAACAGATGTTATTCTTGAGAGCTGAGCTGATCCAGGTGTTCTTGTTTGCAACTGATCATTTTTCTGAATCACCAGAGGAAGTGGTGACAAGGGACAGAAAGAAAGAGAAGAAGAGCTAGAGAAAGGGAGGTAGTAAAGCTTGTATAATAAAGAATTACAAGTTTTTGGGTGTGAATTTATTTTGCTTGTACTACTGTACATTATGCAACCCATGGTAAACAGGACCTGGTTCACTCTCAGTGCTTTTTTAAATTAATTAAAGTGATGCAAACAAATCTGGTAGAATGTGACATGTTCCTTTTTACAGAAACATTACAGTACATGAGCATTCAGTGAGTTACAACTGTTTTTTCCCTTAGACCAGTTCCTATTCTTTTTAAAGAGAGGACATTGGGGTTACCGTCAAAGCTTATGATTAGCATCTACTAGTTCACTGAGCTGTGATATAACAGCTGTAATATCTTGATAGCTGGGTTTTGTGGAATAATTTAAGGAAACATTCTTGCCTTAGGAGATGGATTATTTCCAGCCAGACAACAATATGTTTATTTATATAAACAAATATGTAAACTCATCTGAGTGTAGGTAGATGATGATGACATTGCATGTTGTAAAGGGGACTGAATGCTGCTTCTGCATTAGACTTAAAAGTAAGAGGGGACAGCTGCTGAAATCTCATATTTGTGGCCCTCTCTTTAGATAACATTTAGGGAGTGGGCACAATAACACAAACACTTCTGAAACACAATAGTATTCACATTAATAATCCTACATTATTGCATTTCTTCATATGATATATTATACCATAAATGTTGTTGGCACATTGACTTATATTTTCAATGAACAGGACCATTTACCGTTCTTGTCCCTGATTTTGTAAATAACTGTAGTACATAAATGGATGTAGACTTTGCCGAGATTGACAGAGAATTTAGCAAAGTGTCATGTTCAAGTAGCTTCTTGATAATATTATCTTTTCAAATTTACTTTTGATTTCAAATATACGTAAACCTTTGAATGATGGTTTGGATGAAGTTCAGACACCAACTTCGATAAGGCTTACAAATATGCTGGAGACAGATTTTTTTCAGTGTTTTGCAATGTTGGTTTATTTCTGAAATTTTTTTAGGTTTCAAAGAATGATTCTGTGAGAATAGTTCTAAGACCTGTGAATGCACTTTCAGTTTGTAAGTTTTTCATTCTAAATGGCTATTTAACACATAAAAATTCAGATGAATCTTTTACCTGTATTTTTTTTTTTATTCATTGACTTGAAAGTGGAGGCAGCATAAGAAAAGGTAGTTCATACAGTGTTTCACAGTGTTTGCACATAGAACTCCCCAATTCATTGTTCTCTGAATGTTTTTCAATATTCCAAACATTAGTGTGTTATATTGTATTTATTGGTTTTTAGTTTGCATCAGCTCAGTCCATAAAGTTTATTGAACATATGAGAACTGCACTTCCATGAAGCAAAAGGATTTTCAAGAGGCGGATAAAAAAAGACATTCTTCCCAGTTTTGTTGCAGGTGAAGCTCTAATATGCTGGATTTGTTAGACTATCTCTGTTTGAGAAATGTCCATGTCTTTCAAATGCCATCTTCTTGTTTGTAAAGCTGAAAATATTTGTAAAGATTTTGTTCAAGATTTTGCTGTAACCCAAGCAAAACATAACAAACCCACCTTAACAGTCACCAGTCAGTCACCAGGGCCAATAGTGTCAATGCCTATGACTATTAAACAAAATCTGATGTGTAAAAGTGGTTGAGTTCCATCATAAAATTAATGTTTAAAATCCATGTTAAAACCTCTGTTTCTTTGTAATCATTGTATTTGTCACAGTGTTTATTTCCCTTATTTCTTCACAGTTGACCAGGCACTACAGCCACAAGGTCAGTCTCCTGTCATATCAGCTGCACCTGACCATCTCACCCACTCCACAGCTGATGGTGAGCCCATCTTGCAAAGTGGAACCCTGGACCTTTTCTCCAAAGCTGCTATAACCATCAGTCCAACTGTTGGCTTTATAAATGATAAACATGAGATCACACTGGAACCACAGAGCCCAGAAGATAATGAAGCCAAAGGTACCCAGATTTTGACAAATATGACAACTGTAACATCAAGCACCACAGTGTTTGATTATAGTCAGGCAGATTTCCCTGTAGATGGCTCCACTGAATCTACAGATGAATCCACAGCAATACTGACCTCTACAGAGATCCCAGATGTTAATGAATATGACACTGATATACTCCCTGTGGTTGAATTAACACCTCCTAACATACTCCCTGAAAAGGATGAACTGACCACAAAAGGCCCCACACAGAAAGCCTCAACCTCTGTCCCAGCCTCAACACGGGAAGGCATGCCTCCATCTAAAACTACACAAAAAATTGAAGCTGATCCAGCTGCCACAGATGTGACAGCGAGGATGACTGACATCACAGCTGTCTCTGTGGACTTTGTTCCTGCAGTAACACCAGTTGACCAACAGATCACCAAGGCAACTAATGAAACCCAAACAACAAAGGCTGATAAAGAAGCTGCCACTGTCATCACCACATCTGTACAAGAAGTAGGTGGGTCAGGGAGGACTCTCACTTATGTTAAATATGACTCAGAAGTGACTCAGACAGAAAAAGCTGAGGACCAAGGCCTTGTTACTTCTTCAACCCAACTTTATACATTCAGAGATAAAACTGGAATCACAGTGCAAACAAGGAGAAGAACATCTGCCTCTCCAGCTGCTGAAGACAGCACTCAGTCTACATCACATACTGTGTCCACTCCCTCCTCTGATGGGAAAGCACCAACACCAACAAGTAGTGACTCACAGAGTACCTCTCTAG
>NW_018127903.1:2592824-2594121 GCF_001952655.1 Monopterus albus | reverse complement strand
AGCTCCTTTGGTATCTAGTAGTTCAGCCTCTTCTGAACAGACAGCCAAAACTGAGATAACACTAGCTATAGATGTAGGCAGTACTGAATCATCATCCACAGCTCCTATCCTGGCTACAACTTCAGAGCCAGTAGTCACAAGTCTGGGAGGGAGTACAGACAGCCAAATACCTTCCATCTCATCTACTGAGAACATCACACTTGATTCAATGTCTGTGCCAGAGGAGGAAAGTTCAGTGGTTCAGACTGTAAACATGTTTACAACAAGCCCTGCATCACATACATCTGCACAGACTGCAACATCATCTTCAAGCATACACCCTACACATACAAGTCAAGTTATAAGGGTAAGTGAAGTAACATCACAAACAGAACAAACAGCAGGCACAGACAAAACATCTGTTTCCTCAGCTGGTGAGACGGTAGAAGTGTCAACACCCATCAGTGCATATGAGGAGAGGAAACAAGATGAGACAACAGTTCCTCTCTCTCATGCATCTACTGCAACCATTGCATCCCCCTTATACAGCGCTATTGAAATGATCAAGACAACAGTGGCCTCTGTCACTGATTTTTTTAGCCAGTACACAACACAAACTACATCACTGATGACTGAATTACCTCACCAAAAAGTGAATACAAATGAAGAAGCTGATATTGGTATTAAGAAGGTTCCGACTGATCAAATTTCTTCACCTGTGGCAACTTCTACTTCTCACATCAAATCAGATGAGTCTGTTTTAAGAACAACTTCAACACTGGAAATGTCAGGTACAACTGACACAACTCAGATACGACGTTCAACAGTAACCTCAGACAGTGGCATTACGGAGACAAATTCACTATACTCTGGCACTGCTGGAGAGACTGCAGGTGACCACACATCTGCTACTATATCAGCAGATGTTAATGCAACAACTACAATTCTTAGCAAAGAGAAAGAAGGAACAGCAGATCATGAAGGAGTTCATACTTCAACCACAGCTGGCACTGTGGCTCCTTTTGCATTCAGCACTAAAATATCAACAGCAATATCACAAGAAATACCAGAAATAAAAAGCACTGAATGGGCATCCATTACTTCTAAAGGTAGCCTCGTTTTCACATCCACAGCTGAAGTAGGCTTTGAGAGGAGGAGAATGCCTACAACAGAGCCTTCTAAGGTCACAGTGCCACATGAAAGTGAAACACGTTTTACTTCAACAACAACAGATGAAGACAGCTCAAGTGAAGAGACAACTGAAATGATCAGCAAAAACTCTGCAACTCCGGACACAGAAGATGAGGATATTATTAGC
>NW_018127903.1:2558229-2571875 GCF_001952655.1 Monopterus albus | reverse complement strand
GTCATCTTCAGAAGAACCATCGGTTTCAGGTGAAGAGACAACAGGCACGGGCAGCAAAGACTCTGCAAGTCCTACAGCTTCTTCTACTTTGCGTACTGTGAAGCCAACAGCAATGGCCACTGTGGAGCAAGACATTGGTGTAACAGATCAGACAGAAAGGTCTTCCATGTCTTCCATCTTCACTACAGAGGCTCCTTTAGTATTTTTAAGAGAAACAACAAAGAGCACAGTGACAAATGAAACATTTTTTACACAGTTAGCTACAGATGTCACAAATAAAACAGCAATCCAAGGTACCATTGCGCCTTTAATAATTAGCACGAAACAGCCATTACTGACTTCACCATCACCTGAAATTGAACAACCCTTTGTTGAACAAACAGCTATAACAACAACCACATTAAGACCATCAATTACATTAACATTTGTTGATATGGAGACTTCTGGTAGCTCACCTGAAGGGGATGATTTGGAGTCAATTCCAGATGGATCTGGTGCAGAGGTATCCACTGAGACTACCACAATTCCCCAGAATGAATTTCTTGTAGCCACAGATGAAACTGAAATTGATGAGACTGAGAGCAGCTCTGAGATGTCAAGTGCTTCATCCCTGAGTCAGTCCAGCTCACCGTTTGCCAAGGAATTAATGTCATCAACCCAACTGCCATACATGATAAGAACCGAGATTTACCTCAATGAACAGGGCAGTAGGGTTTTCACAGATGACTCAGGTGAGGATTTGCCATACATGACAAGAACCGAGATTTACATCAATGAACAGGGCAGTAAGGTTTTCACAGATGACTCAGGTGAGGATGAGAGTTCAGGCGCCAGCTTGTTTTACGGATCTTCTACATTTGTACCAGTCACAAGTCCTCCTGTGATGTCCCCTACTGCAGCAATGACAAAAGATATCACTTTTTCTTTTAGTGCTACTGCGGTTACAGAGGAGCGATCAACTGAGCAAACAAGAGATAAGTCTACTTACAATGTTAGTACACAAAAGCCAACAAGCACCACATTTTCTTCTCTGTACAGCACTGAGAACCCAAACATAACAACAGTATATGCTGTCACATCTGACCAGTCAGTTAACACATCTCTGTCTACAACTGATAAATCAACACCAAGTTTAGCCTTTACTCTGACAGAAGGAGACGGTTTTGGTGACCAAACCTCTGGTATGCTCACCTCAGAGCCACCAGTGATGGAAAGCATCACATTTGGAGAAGCTACCGGTGAAACTGCAACACTTCTTTCAGTTACACCAACCAGTGATGAGTTGGTTTCCTCACAGGAAAATGATATTACTCCAGAAACAGAAACCCCTATCGTTTCTGAAGCAACAGCACCTCCTGTTTCAATCATTGTGAAAGATGAAGTTACTGTAACTGAGCACAAAACACAGTCCTCCTTTACAGCTGTATCCCCCCATACAGTTGGAGGCTCAGTTGGTGATCACACTACATTTGACTTCACCACAGTGAGCTCCAGCAGTAAACATGAACAAGATGGATTTACTTCAATGTCCACACCGTTTCCCTCCATTGTATATCACGGTGTTACAGACCAACAGGTCACGATCATTACACACAGCAGCAGTCAAGCCAAGGCAGACTTAACTGAACAAACACCTACCATGGTCTTACATGTGTCTAAACCATCAACCAGCACAACCATCATATTCACAGAGAACACAGAAGATGAGGATGAGCTGTTTTCTGCAGTTACGGACAGTACAAGCAAAGGCAGCTCCACTCCTGAGTTTATCACCAGAGATGATATTATAATTGATGTAGACACTGCTTCCATAGTTCCCTCTTCATTTCACCCAACTATCCAGATAGAAGAAGCTGAAGGTATCACAGCAATTACAATGACACAGAAGTTGGAATTAACTGAAGAACCAGAGGGTTCAGGATCCGATAGTGCCATTTCCTTTACTCCTACACCAGCAACTTTACATGCAATCTCAGCCACTGATTTGTTATTAACCTCAACATCTTCTGAATATTTACAGTCCACTTCAAAACCATCACCTGTGGAGGGTGATTCTACTATGAAGACATCCAGTGTGCAGACAGTAACATCATCGCCACAGCCTACACCAACTGCTTCTATGTCCACAAAGTCAAGCTCTGAAGAAATGCACGTTTTAACGACGCCGCATACAGTTTTCCCTATTGAGACCCATACTAAGCCAGTTGCAGGGCTGGTGGAGGATGATCTATCAAGTGGGAACACCACAGATGTCACTGAATCTCTGACTGAGATTGCTACATCCTTGCCTTCTCAAGCCTTAACTAAAACAACAGACACAAGCTCCGTGACTCCAGTGCCCAGTAAGGAATATGTGTTCAGCACAGATGAAAAAGAAGAAAAATTCATTACCTCCTCACCCACAGCCGCAACAGTCACAGGTCGTGACACTACAAGTGAAACCTTAAGTTTGTCCATTTCCACACAAACCAGTGTAGCTTCAGTCAGCATCACAACACCAGTGTCCACTGAACATGGCACAATGAAACCAACCAGTGAAGCATCTGATGAGGATGACTCTGACAAAGGCTCTGCTACGGGTCAGCCAGAATCATCCACTTATGAACCAGTCAGTCAGCCTGTTGATTCAGTGAGTACTGAAACTAGCACAGATGAAAAGGCAACCAAGTCAACTGTAATACCAGCAGCTATCACTGCCATGTCTTCAGCAGCAGCTCCCGTCAGTGCAGCAGCATCCTCTAGTTCTGAGATTAGTTCAGAAAGCGCCAGCAGCTCAGAAGAAACCATGATCACAGCAAGCCCTGTTAAGGTGAATGGTGATGAGGTTGCAAACATCACCTCTGTGCTTCTATCTGTTACAACTAAGTCACCGCCCACCCTTAGCACTGAGGTTGAAAGTGGATCTGACAGTTCTGAGAGTGCATCTGAAGAGTTGATGACAACAAAAAAACCAAAGCCTGACAGTATGGAGGAACAGTCTCTGTCCCCAGAGGAAATCCAGACTGTTTTCAAAGTAAATACTACCCAAGTGCCAAAAATAGAGTCTGCTAGCACTGAAAGCACCTCTGGGGAAGAAGACATGAGCAAAACTGAGGGACATGTCTCTCCTCACACTGAAATACCTACACAGACTGATATAGAGGTTACATCACCAGCTCAAGCACAAAGTCAGACAGTGTTAGAGGCATCTGTAGCCACCACTCCATCATCATTTTCTGACAAACTGGACAGTGACTTAACTGCACCTCCCTCACTTACTGAAGGAGTACCACCAGTAGAAGGGGAGCAAACAAGTGCCCTTCCTGATACAGGACTCGATTTGGGGCACACTGTCATTGGCGAGACTGTTGAAATTCTAGGTACCTTTTTTTAAATGGCTATCTTTGGAGTACAAGAATTTATTTTCAGAATAAATTAATAAAGCTTTTATTTTGCTTTTTAAATGTTTTAACAGGAGTTCACTCATGTATAGAGAACATTTGTCTGAATGGAGGAACTTGCTACAAGACTGGAGGCATCTATACCTGTAGCTGTGCTCCTGGTTACAGTGGTGATCGCTGTGAAAAAGGTAGAACAATGTTCATCAAGAATTTATTTGACAATATCTTACTAAATTAACTTTCACCTAAGAATCATTATTAAATGTAATTGTTTTTAATTGGGCATGTACTAGTAGCTGCTTTAGCAATCTCATGTTACTGATTACATCTGTTTCTTGTGTAGATATTGACGAGTGCCAGTCAAACCCTTGCCGTAATGGAGGCACATGTGTTGATGGGCTGGCTTCCTTCACATGTGTGTGCCTCCCGAGCTATTGTGGGCTATTTTGTGAGCAAGGTAAGTTTGTGGTTAATTTGAGGGATTTTTTCCCTAACATTTTTTGAGTATTTTGCTTCAGATTAATGAAAGTGTTTCATTGTGTCAGTGGTGTAAGTGGTCCCAACAATCCATCTAAAGTGTCTAGACTCATTTTCATATGACATGACTGAAAATTTAAAAATATCATTAAAGGCAGGTCTTTTGTTTGATAATGTATTTAGACACAATATAATCTGTGGAGAAATGAAAGAAAAAAAAGTCATGAGTCATTCAAATAGACACACCACAGACATACAATTCAACCAAGCTGTGTACAGCTGAGTATTAGGATTCTCCCAGGCATCAGATGAGTCATAATCACCATCTTCATCCCATCACCACAATTACTTTTTTCAGGATTGCCTGAGGGTCCGTCATGTCTCATAGTACTTAAATTACTTCAAACACCTTTGAGCTTTAGTTTCCACAAGACAGTTGACATATTTTCAGTGTACCCTATTTCATACATTCAGTTCTTAGTGCCAGGTCAGATGTGTGCACTCAAGTCTGTTCTTGATATTTCCATCTAGGACAAGATAAACAGATTAGACATTATGCTCAGGTTCTTGAGTAACAATTAGGTAACTATGCATATCTGCACAAGGCATTTCTGGAATATAGTAGAAGACCTTGTTCTGAAGTTGCTATATCCCCATAATTTTACTGAAGCTTCCAGATTGTGTCCTATTTTTATTTCAAGCATGTTGAAACCAGAGCGGCATCTGCCGTTGCTGATTCCTTTTGACCACTGGCTACGCCCTAAACTTTGCCGGGATCATTCATCAGTGAATCATACTCAGACTGTGTACTCAGATGCAGCTGCTGTTATAGAATGTTTTGCCAAGGGATTAGGGGAAAAGGTAATTTGAAGAGGAACAACCCAAAGAAAGCTCATGCTCCATTAATTTTCCCATGATTCTGACAGTAATTTGGAATCTCAATTTACTGATTTGGTTGTGCCTGTATGAATGCCTGTGATGTAATGGGAGAAGAACAATTTGTTTCAGAATAATAATGACACCTTGGACTAGTAATTGGTACTCCTTTTGGATTCCTTGTTTTGCATCCATGTTAGTCTAGCGCTGGTTTTAGGGGCTGTAGGTCCTCATCCTTCCTACTGTTCCTCTATCATCTTGGTGAGAGAGAGCGATCAGAGGTAACAACAGGCAATTAAGTTGCACTATATTCAGGTGTAAAGAGTACTGTACATGAAGAAGATTAGATTATGTCTTTAATGTTAAGGTGGTGAGGTAAATAGCAGCAGCTAAATGTTCCACTGTTTCACTTTCTCTTCCATCAGATACAGAAACATGTGAATATGGCTGGCATAAGTTTCAGGGCCACTGCTACAAGTACTTCCCTTACAGAAAAAACTGGGACACGGCAGAGAGAGACTGTCGCATCCACGGGGCTCACCTCACCAGCATCCTCTCCCATGAGGAGCAACAGTTTGTCAACCGTAAGTTAAAGATTGCATTAATAAATAATTAATCATAAGTGCAGGAATGTGTATTCCTCAAGCCTAGCCCATTATGAAGCCTACATGATAAGATTAAAACAGTTTAAGTTATCCTTTAAAGTTACATCTAGTAAACAAATGTAGTAAGTGCAGGAACATGATTCAGGCACTGAATATACCATCACCATCTCTCTCTTCCTTCTGCATTTTTTGCAAGGGAGCAATCCTTAAAAGGACATATGGCACAGAGAAAAGTAATCTGCTATGTTTCGCTCTACCCTGAATGGCAGGTCTTGGACATGACTACCAGTGGATCGGACTGAATGATAAGATGTTTGACAGCGACTTCCGCTGGACAGACAGAAGTCCTGTGGTAAGATAAGCTGCTTTCTCACATGTTTTTGTCGAAACAAACATGCCACAGAGACAGTATAAATATTTGGATATGACGCTGACAACAGATACAGTCATCTTGGGAGAAACGTTCTTTTCAGGGGCTGTGGTGACTTTCTCATGACGTACTCTCCTCCGCCTTACATCGCTACACTCTGATGGGGGACTGCTCTGATAATAAACCTTATATGAGGCATGCTGTAAGGCATCACAGAATCCTTTTTATCAGCCTGAGTGCAGCACAAGAAAACCAATAACTGCCAATAAAATGGCAGTCCAATGTAGAAGAGTAGGAGAAAAATGCACACTGGTGATAAATGTTGTTTATGAAACAGCACACCAGTGTGTGTTTTCTATGGTGGTAGGAGCTGCTGAAGATTCCCCTCACAAGACAGGAAAGTGGCTAATTGCTATGTGCACCTATGTAGTACAGATGGATGTCGTCACTTCAAAGCTGATTCTCCAGGGCCAGAGACAGGGGAAGCATAGGGATGGCCTGGGGGTAAAAAGATAAGCACAGGCTGTATTGAGACCCTTGCTCATACAACATAGATTGAGGGGTGATGAGAGTATGAGTGATGCTGTATAGAAGGGAGTTTGGCAGGCGTAGACAGGTATGGCCTTCCTTCATATGCCACATGTGTCAGTAGGCAGCCACCTGTGGGAAGGGCTATAAAACAGGAGGACACACAGATGGATGGCACCTGTGGTCAGCTGCAGAAAGAGAAAACAATGGATAGAAGCTGCCCTGGGAATATGGGTGGGTGGTCACCTTTTAAACAAGAATGAAGTGTTTACAAAAAATGTGGAATTTATTTTTATTAGCAGTAGGGCATTGAAGCACCAAGTTGAAATGTGTGGATCTGTGTCTGTATGTGTGGGTGATCAGTTTGATTTGATTTGTTTATTTTGAGGAGGGTGCAGGCCTGCTGTGCAGTTGATGTGTCACCCATTTGTTCACAAGTGAGCAGAGCAGGAAGTCAGTGTGTGCATTTGTTAACCATAATGACAGAGCAGCAGAGCCTCTGGGCATGATTGCAGGAGTTGGGGGTTTGCAGCTTTGAAGAAGCTGTTTGAACCTAGAATGTGCTGAAAGACTGAAGGTAGCATCAGATGCCCCAGAGCACTACAGCTGTGTATGTACTGTTTAAACATGTAAATGTCATCTGTGTGTGTGTGTGTGTGTGTGTGTGAGAGAGAGAGAGAAATTGAATGCTTACAGAATTATACATGTATGCAGATTGTGATGAAATAACACTCAGGGTTGTCCATTATCACAACTTAAACACACGATATTTGTAACATGAATACAATCCTACCAAATATATAAAGTCAAAAAAGTGTTGTGATATAAGTCACTTGACTGTATTGTGTTGCAGTTACCTGTTAAAAAAATCCCACCGACTATATTCTATTTGAATATGTTGTGGTTCATTGTGAGATTTACACCACAGTAATGTAGCTGGCTGTAATCTGAGCATTGTTTATAAGCACATTTAATAAAAATGCATTGGTTCAGTGCCTTGTGTTTTTCAGAGCCCTCAAAAGTCTTTCAAAGTTGAACAATCATGAGGTCACTAAGTTGCTGAGTGTGAGTTTGCATCCTAGAAAGATACAGTTGCTCCCCCTTGTGATTATTAACTAAAATCACAGCGATGAGACCGTGCTGCCAAAAGAGCACAGCACCTCTGTGGATGGAGGGAATAACACTATATGTAATGATTTGTTAATTTGACACTCAGACTAAATACACATTAATAATTAGTGTTTATGAAATGCATTGTAATGATAAAAAAAACAGAAACATCTGAGCATTTATAGCTATGTTAGATGAGTATTAAGTACATTTTATGATGGGTTTAATAAGATAAATTGCACTTTGCTCTTATTTCAGCTATATGAAAATTGGAGACCCAACCAGCCTGACAGCTTCTTCACTACTGGCGAGGACTGTGTAGTGATGATATGGCATGAGCATGGCCAGTGGAACGACGTTCCTTGCAACTACCACCTCACCTTCACCTGCAAGAAGGGCACAGGTAAAAAGACTGCAGAATTAGCACAGATGATCTCTTACTTTATGCATGGAGCTCAGTTTGATGTTACTGTCACTTCTGCTTCTCAGTGGCATGTAGCCAACCCCCTCTGGTGAAGAATGCACATACCTTTGGTAGGAAGCATGTGAGGTATGAGATCAACTCACTGGTGAGGTACCACTGCCAAACAGGCTTTATTCAGAGGCACAACCCGACCATCCGTTGTCGTGGGGATGGACGTTGGGATATCCCTAAAATCACCTGCGTAAATCGTAAGTACACCAAGTATTGCTTCAATAGATAGGCATTGTTTTGGGCATCTCATACTCTGTTTTTGGCTTTTGACAAACACCATTCTTGTTTTAGAGCAAATATATGATTTTTTTCACTGACAGCATCAAGCTATCAGAGGACCTTTATCAGAAGACATCAACACAATAGTCTCTACAGCATCAACAACTTCAGAAGATGGCCAGATGAGGCTCTTCGCTTTCGCTATCAGCGCTACCGGGGAAGGAGGGACAGGACCGAACATCAGTAGAAAAGACAGTGAATGCCATGTAATGTGGCAGAGTTTACCCATAACAAAAACACATGGCTGTTACATGTGTGGAAAAAGGGAAATGAAAACAAATAAAAGAGCACGAGAAAGGCACAAGAGAAAACTCAATAGAAACCAGGAGGATAACCGACAGCTGTCTTGCATTTTGAATGACGATGGAATCTTTTGAGGTGCCATTCAATGAGATGCTGACACATGACTTCCCTTTTTTTTAATCATGGGGCACTGTTTTATACAATAATGATGTCAGTATGGATAAAATACTTTCAGCTGGCTACTGGAAAAGCAGACCGTACTCTTATTAGTCTTTTTTAAACTGCAGAAGTATTCTCTATGTCCTTAGCTTATGAAATAATACATTCATACATACATCGACTGTGCTAAAATCACCACAAGTGTTCCTTATTCATAAAAAAAACATTCCTAACATTATATTGCTTATGTTATGCTAATTAACCAATTACATTGCCATTTTATGATGTGCATGCATATGCATATATGTATTGATGACCTCTGTTTTATTTTTTATCAAGAGATCCAAGCTCTGCTTCCCAGAACATCACTGTCAATGATTGATTTTTATATCACATACATAGAACTGTAAACGCTCTTAAGAAATCTTTCTCCAGTCTTCACATCTAATTGACTGAGGCAGATATGTTCTGGAACATGGTTTCATTGCTTTATTAGTAGTAGTTATTCAGATTCCAGATGAGTAATGCACCCAGCTCTAGGGACATCTTACCACATTGCTCAGTGAAAAAATAGAGACCTTCTTTGTGGTGGCAGCTTTTCAAGTACCAAAATACTATACCGCCTTTCATTTGCGCCAGCCTTTATCGGATGTCGCTGATGCCTTGTCAAGATAAATCTTTATGGAAAGACTTTCATACAGAGTAGCTTTTTTTAAATTACTGATATTTCTTATGCACACTACTTTGCCATTTAATATGAGAGTTTGCTCTATAAGTAGTTATCGATAAAGCCTTTATCCACTGATGGAAAACGGTGTCCATCATCTATTTAATAATGAAAGAAGGGAAGTGTGGCTCAAGCAGCCTGCTCATGTGTTCGGTGCTTAACTTACAATTACTCGCTACAGCATGTTTACACTAATTATAATGCTGTTCATAATCACACGTCAAGGAGTCATTGCCTTATGTGTTGCTGTTCTGCTGTAGCATGTGACACTTTTCTTGGTTATACTTTTCTTCTGCACACTTTCTGTAATTGTGGTCAATTGAAAACAGCCATTGAGAGAATGTATTTTGTGAAACACTCAAAAAGACTTGAACATGATGGCTGTTTAGGCAGAGATCCTTATAATTTATTTTCAAGCTGCTCTTGATGTCCTTTCTTGTTTTATACATGCAGGTAAAATATGGCACTCTCTCCTGGCCCAGCAGGGCTATTCATATATTTTATTGTATGTTCGACAGTGAAACAGCCACACTCTTGGACTGTCTATATGGAACTCACTGAAGATGAAAAATCGCTTAATAATAAGATAGATTTTTATGTCTTTTTACATCTTTAATGTCAACTGTGTCAACCATAATGTTGTTCTGTAACATTAACAGAATATTTGTATGTGTGAATGGCTATACGTGTCTCTTGCATTTTTAATGAGAAATACCATTTTGTTTTGTCTGTCTGTGAATTTCTGTGTGTGTTTCAGCCTTAATATGCACATAATATCATTTTATATTTATAAATGATATTAGATTTTTTATTTATGGTTTTTGTTTTTTTGTTTTGACTTTGTTTTTTGTTTTTTATAATGTGAATGTCTGGGATATTTGTGATTTTTTTAAGAGATCAAACATTTTTTTCTGCTTTAAATAACCAAAGAAATAAAATAAATTTATAAATATTGCATAATAATATTCAATTCAACAACTTCAGGACAGGGGAAAAAATTATAGGAATACTGGTGTTTGCATGTTCTCCCTTCCGTATATGCAGGTTTTCTTCAGATGTGGTTTCAAATGCATGCGAGTTATGTGGAGTGGAGGAACACAGAGGTACATTAAGGTACGTTTTGTATAGTTTAAACAGTGCAGTGGCTCCACCAGCAGGTAGTGCTGTCACACTAAGCCATAAACCTGAGTTTTTGTCTGCTCAGTACCATAAAAAGAATAGATATTTCATTTCTATGGTAGACCTGTAACTCATGGAGACTCTAAACATATTGTGAAAATTTTAAACTGAATTCTCTCTATAGGGCTTCACACAGTACCAGTGTCCCATTTTCAAAGAAATGCAGAGTCTTGCACATACATCATACACTTCTGAAAACCCCATCAGAGATGCTCTACAACCCCCTTCCTTGGTAGACAGGAGGCACATATTGGAATTGGCAATGCGAATTATAGCTACTGGAGTAGGAGCTGGACAAGGGAAAGTGAGAATTAAGTTGTAACAACTAATGCTAAAGAACTATGGACCTCCATTTAGTATACTACAGTTTTTATAGTCAGCAGCATGGATGAAGGTAGCTCCTCTTGAATGTCTTATGCCCAAGCAGGAAGCAGATGAATTTTCTTCATGTAAAATCAAATGTTTTTTTGTGCACATTACACATCACTGCAATTGCCAGAGCACCTCCTTACACAGCAGCACCATAGTTGCTGCAGTTTGACTACCCAATCTGTCATTAGAGACTTGTGATTATAGGCCACGCTCAGATCTCCCAACAATCATAAAACTTACAGTCTTACCTTATGAAGTGCAAATGTCTCATGATGAGCTCTGGGCCCAGGTTTCTCTGGCATTTAGCAAGTTTTATAAGTTTGACTTGGAAAAGATGCACCCTAACACTTCAGAATTCTTAGGCTTGAGAGGGACCCTAGACTCTGTATAGAGGTCATGACCCTGCTATTTTTCTGACACATATAACATTGTCTGGATGTGTTTGGGATGTAGCACCGTCATTGCTGGGATGCAGCAACATTTGATTGGTTGATATCATAGAAGCAGACCAACTGAAATGCTTGTTATTACTTCTGTAGAATCACTCAACAGTGAGACAAATGTAATTGTGTGTTTCCAGCACAAAACCATTCTGAAACAATGAAAGCTCACATTATGCCACAAGTGTGCATAAACATAGATATTCAGTTACCACAAATATAGTTTATTAATCGTATTTTATTAACATTTTGTACTGAAAAGTTCTGTCCACAAAACAAAAAGCTTGCATCAATAGGTTTTCACCATCACACATAGATTTGTCTGGTATTTCGGTGCTGTATCAACCTAAATCTGACCCCATTCTCATGCATTCCCACAAGCCTTGTAAAGACTGTGGTATTGCTGTTTTGGACTGGCAGCCTGGTACTGAATAAAAAATGCCAAAGAATAATATATGTGAGGAGATTCTAATCTCTATCCTCAATAAAATGGGCTGACACCAGACACATGGCCCCTATTTTGTCAGTTTAAACAATGGTGTTTAAATTTCTGCTTCAACTTTCATATAAGCACTGCTGATTTGGTCCCAGTGGAAATGTAAATGTTCATTGTTGAAAAAAGGAACAATTCCAAAATTGAATTTATAAGTTGTATTGTTTATTTCAAACTGTTGTGTTCGAAGGGGTACATGGAGATAGGATACAAACATATTGTATCTTCACCTGTTTCATGCAGAAGTGTCTACAAATGGACAAGTGACAGACATTTCGAATCTTTGCATTTATAAACAGTGTATCACCATATTACCACATGTAACCCACAGTAAGTAGGCCTACCATATGTCAGTACTCAGGATTAGAAAAAGCAGAAAGAGATAATGTAACAAAAAGCTGCCGAAAAGGCATGTTGTCTTTATTGAAAGCCAAATGGATCAAAAGTCTTTGGCTTTTTCCCACCATTCTGTTTTATACTTGTTTTAATATCGCAGCATTGCTCTACATGTCTGTGCACATGTGCCATCAGAGAACATGCCGCTTTCAGACTTTGTGCCAGCACATATGCACACACGCATAGAGCAGTATTCATTTCTAGTAGGAACGTTACTCTTTTCTTAATGTATCAGATAGAAATTTTCACAAAACGGCACTCGTGAGACAGGACTTTTTATAAACATGTTTAATAAAAACAGTAGCTGTAGTGACAAATATCATTAAAAATATTAAAAACTTGTCCACACATACTGCATAAAGTTTTTTAAAATGTTTTTCAAATTGTAAGTGGGAGTTGATCAAATGGCGGCTTTAAAGGCAGTAGGTCAAAACTGAGTCATATACATTCATCTTTTGTTAAACAGTAAATTTGATCACAGCTCATCAGGTTGAAAAACATTGCTGCAGTTTAAGTAATGAAAAAAAAAGCTTTGATAAGGGAGGGGCTCAGCTGATAACTAATATCTACAGCTAAGTGCTAGCTAAGTCATTTATATAATTGTAATGAATTTAAAGTCTTTCACTGATGTGATACATAATAAAATAAAATATCACATGGTTTTGTTCTTTACACAAATGTTAAAGCAGCGGGTATCATCTGCACATAAGCATGAATGCTTTAAATCCTGAATGTCATAAATGAAATTATTCTGTGAAAGACAAACTAAACTTAGATGATGTTTCTCAACCATTAATTTCACTAATACATTACAATGTAAATTTAGACAAATGGCTTAGGAGTTAAAAGAGTTATCACAGCTTTATAAAGGTATTGAGCTCATGCTAGATAAAATCCAAAGCCTATCTGCTTTATAACTGATTTTATTTGTTGTGGTTGTTGATGCTCTTTGGTAGTTATGACTTCTCTAATTCAGTATAGCACCTGCTCAGCCTTGAAGCAGTAAACACCGTAAGACACCTGGTTCTTGTCTGGGAATCCAACGAAGCGCACCGCAGCTTCTGTGGGGCTGCAGTTCTTGCGGGGCCTGGAGATGGGGTAGCGCACACTACCGTCAGCCAACCAGCCGGCATCGCAGCGATCGTAGCCCCTGAGTTTCCAGGCTGCATATATGTGGCCCACCTTGGCAATCTCTGCATCATCATCTAAGCATGCCTGCACAGCCTCATCATAGCTCAGACTGTGGGGTTGGTCCAGCCAGTAGAATTCTCCTGACAGCAGAGATGCAAAATGTGTGGTCAGTAGGAGAACTTGTTGGCCCTTTCTTGATGATTCAAGCATTGTCAGTTTACTTATTTTATTGTATTTTTAAAATACTGGTCAAGCCAGACATGCAGTAGTAGATTTTTAACACAATTATAAATTGAAAAATCGGTGTGCTCACCATGTACACCATTTTAAAAAATATTATAAATAGGAAACTGAAAATATGGATAAATAAACAGTCAATAAAAAAAAACTCACCCTCAAGTGCAGA
>NW_018127903.1:2554773-2558201 GCF_001952655.1 Monopterus albus | reverse complement strand
TATGTTTTTGTTCGGGCGGCCATGGTTTCTGAGGCCAGGCCCAGTTTTCGAGCCACCACAAGCATCTCTGGGTTTGGTAATGGGATACTGCACTGTGCCATCATTCAGCCAGCCAGCGTTGCACCAGTCCAGGCCACCCTTCCAGGCCTCAAACAGCTGATCATAGGAGGCGACCACAGCATTCTGCTCCGCACAGGCCCTCACAGCCCCTTCAAAGTTCAGGTTATAGCGACCCAGGTGGGGGGAGTATGGGAACACAACACCTGAGTGAGGCAGAACAGGTTACATTGATATGATACCATGTCACTTGATTTGTCTGAATGAAGATCCTGTTAGGTCTTCGGCTGAGAGACGCTCCCCTCTGACAATTAGGACGAGCAACCAGGTGTGCTCGCCAGCACAGGTACAAGCTATTGACACCAGTGCTTTTAACCAGAGCTCTGGCGTCTCCTCCCTCCCAGTTCGTTTTGCTATGTAAGCAACGTACTTGTGCTTGCTATTTTATTATCTCTTACCTGCTGTCTTGGTAGACTCCTGTGCCCTGTGTTTCTTTGTGGCTCCCAGCTCTCCGTGTCCTGAACCTGCACCCTCCTGCCAGCCTCTCTGGACTCTGCATTCTGTACCCCACGTCCCCGGATCCTCCTTTGTGAGCACCACACTGCCTACCTGCCTTCACCCTCTCCTGAGTCCTCAGCCTTCGCTGCCACACCCACGCCCTGATTCTCATCATCCTTACACTTCTCTTTGTTTATTAAAATTTTAAGTAAATTACTGTGATTACCGGCTATCTGTTGACCTGGCACTGGGGTTGCTTCTTCTGGGGTTCTCCACGTCTGGTGTACTGCCCCTGGGGTTCTCCACATCTGGCGGGCTGACACTCGAACTGCATGGACACAAAAAAGAAGTAAAGCGATATTTCAGAAGTGAATTTACATATTGGTATGTTCTATTTCAAGACAAGTATATAAATGATGCTGCAGACTTAATAGCAGAAATGCTATGATTGTTCACTTATTACTGTGTTTTTCTTAGTTAAGATTTAACATCAGTAAATTATCAACTATTTTATGATTTGCAGAAGTTTTTTCAGCTTTTGATGGCTTTATCAAAGTAGCAGAAGGTTTGATTGTATTGTTTTCTTTGTATTTGTTCACACTTCCTTTGTCAGAAATAACATGCACTTGTTCAGCCAGACTGATCTTTTACACATGTTAAAAAGCTGGTAGCAGCTGCTTTTTGGTCATCAGGAGTTCAGACATACTGTAATCATTCAATACGTTCCCATGCCAGATTTCAGGAATCTACTGAATGACTATAAAATCTGATTTGTAAGTCAGATGTATGTAGACATGGACTGGAAATGAATCAAAATGGGTTTCAGTTTACTGATACTGAACAGTATTCAAAAGTAATCCTGACTGATTTATTACAGCAGATTTGAAACATTAGCTCTTTGTTCTTTTGTTTTTCTTTTTCCACAAGAAAAAGAAATTTGGATGTTTTTAGTAGCTAGAAACAAAACATTGTAGATGAGGACTGTTAATCCTGAAATATGCATTTTAATGCAGACAAGACACTACACTCACTATTGCAACATAATATTAATATCTCCCGATCTGTCCACAGATTATATGAGTAAAGATGACGTCCAACCCTAAGCAAAGCGTTTAAGCAGATCTAAAAACAGGATTTACCAAGGTGATCTTCCACATTCAAGAAGACCGCCTGCTCAACATCATCAATGCCGCTGATCTCACAGCGGTATTCTCCCGTGTCTTCTGTGGTGACATTAAGTATTATTATGGAGGCATCTGTGCTGTTATGCTCTTCTGTGTACAGAAAAACACGGTTCTGAAAGCTTCCAAAGGTCTCCTTATCGATTCCCCTTGCAGTCAGCACATCCTCAGGTTCTGCTCCATCAACTGCCACCTTGGTCCATTTGATTTGGAAAGCATCCCTATCAAACAATGTGGAGTTGTCGTGAGGGATATGGCATAGCAGGAAGGCTCTGAGACCTATGTCATCACTGACATCATCTGCAGGAAAAGAAAACATTATCTGAATTATGAAATATGTCTTATAATTCAGAAAGATTATGTTCAAATAAATGATCTTACTGTGGTTTTGTGGTGATTAGACTCAGTGTACTTGGACTTAAACTGAAAAATATCATGTCACAGCTTATAAATACATTTTGCACATTGGGGTCTATTTTCCTACCACTGTGAATAATTTCCTGACATTATCTGAATTATGAAATATGTCCTATAATTCAGAAAGATTATGTTCAAATAACATATTAGTCGTCAGTATGTGGCAATAGATATGAATATGGTCAAACAGGGTTGGCGTGTGTCATGACACGCCACCTGTCTTACAGGTACATTGACCAAAGTCTTTCTTTCCTCCATGCACAAAAACTATTAAATCATATTAGCAGACTACTGCCTGAATGTTTATGTCCAATACTTACAGTGAACAAGTTAGGAACGGAGTACATACATACATACAAAAATACATTAGGGAAATAATCTTTTGTCACAGCACCCCATATATTTTTATAGATGCATCCATGGCAGCTCTGAATCTCATGAACAAGCATATCAGTTTCCAAAAACTGCATCCAAAAATGTTAGCTTTGCTTTATCACTCGGCACGAAACTGTTGTACTGTAGTAAAAGTCATCTTCTTACTGCTCTTGTCAGTCGTGGCACTTACAAACCTTTGATTCCTCAGCATTAACCCTCAAAATGAAGTGCTTATCCTTCATCCACTCCATCTGATTTGTGTAAAGTATGTCAAGCACCAAGTCAGTAACAGGAAAAGTATGCTAACCTAGTTAATGATCCACAGAATTTAGCCATGACCATTATTTTTCTTTTGCTAAATTCCTCTGTGCTCTTGCTTTCTATCCAAACTAGACCACCCTTTAACTCAAAACAGTGGGCTATTTGCATCTCACCATGGGTTCCCACTATCTCCCTGACCTCCATGTTTAGACTTCACAGGACATGCTTAGTTAGGAAGACCCCAAGCAGCAAAGGATGGCCTGTGCCAGGCAAGAACAAGCAACAGATGAATTACTGTACAAGACCCCTGACCCATCACATGGCGGTCGGGGACAGTGCCTCTGGACTGGCAGACCGGGGTGGTGGTCCCTCTTTTTAAGAAGGGGGACCAGAGGGTGTGTTCCAACTATAGGGGGATCACACTCCTCAGCCTCCCCAGGAAAGTCTATGCCAGGGTACTGGAGAGGAGAATTCAACCGATAGTTGAACCTCGGATTCAGGAGGAACAATGTGGTTTTCGTCCTGGCCGCGGAACACTGGACCAGCTCTATACCCTCCTCAGGGTGGCGGAGGGTTCATGGGAGTTTGCCCAACCAGTCCACATGTGTTTCGTGGATCTGGAGAAGGCATTCGACCGTG
>NW_018127903.1:2550697-2554088 GCF_001952655.1 Monopterus albus | reverse complement strand
AGACCCAGGACACGCTGGAGGGACTATGTCTCTCAGCTGGCCTGGGAACGCCTCGGCATTCCCCCGGAAGAGCTGGAGGAAGTGTCTGGAGAGAGGGAAGTCTGGGCATCTTTGCTTAGACTGCTGCCCCTGCGACCCGGTCCCGGATAAGCGGAGGAAAATGGATGGATGGATGGATGGACCCCTGACCCCGGCACCACAGGTAGAGTCTTGAACAATCAGTGTTGTAAGTAAGGCCAAAATCTGATATACACACTACTTGTCCTACAGTACATAATGATAATTATATAACTAAGTAAGTTGGCTTTAAGAGGTCTGCAGACATAATTTTTTGGTTGTGGTTAAACATTAAGTTTATTGTTTCTTTTATTTTGCACTTTATCTTCTTTTGTCTTTCTTCTGTTCTTTAAGTTTGCATTTTAATAGTTTTATATATGTATGCATTATGTAAAGAAATTTGAATTGCTTTTGTCTATGAAAATGTGCTTTGCCTTTTTCTGATTTATTTTGATCCCACCTGCTCCATGTGTGGGACCTGTGGCATCTGTGGTGAGGTGCCTCACTCTGAGCTGTCACACCAGAACTGTATCTGAAATGTCGTGTCAGTGACTCTTCAACATTCAAAATGTTTCCCACATTGGCAATACAGAAAATAATAGAAGCCAATGGCTTTCTGTCTTCAGCTGTGATTAGCCATTGTCCCCAACACACACACACACACACACACACACACACATTCCTCTATTCTAACCACACAGTAGAGGCGTGTCTGGACATGTGCTCCCTTGCAGAAGGTTTTGGTTAACAGAAGCACTGCTGATAGATCTAATCAACCCTTCAGTCGCACCTAATGTCACTTTTTCTTTCATTTAAAAAATTCTTTCAAGGCTGCATATGGCTGAGACTACTGTACTTCTTTGACCCAGTCCTCACATTTGATGCATTCCTTTTAATTTTAATTTATTGAACTATGTTAACTGTGTGTCTGTGTTATTGTGCTGTTTTATTTTTATTTGCACTGATCTTATTTACTCTATTTTAGTCATTTATTGTGATTTTATTCTGCCATGTAAAGTACTTTGGTCAGCTGGATGTTGGTTTTCAAGTGCTATATAATTAAATTTGATTTGATTTGATTTGATTTGATTTGATCTAGTAGCCTCACTCACCTCCTGACTGGTGAAACACCCTTTTGCCATTTCTAATAACTAATTTCTTTCAAAGAAGTGCAGGTGTAAAGTACAGTAAAAAAAAAAAGCTTGAATTCTTTTTTGGCCTTCTGTCAGTGAAGAATGAGATCCAAAATGACCAAACTACTTATCAATATTCCTAGTGAAGGCAAAGGTGATGATGGTGTCAATTCCAGCTCACCAGATGTGATGCCATCCAACATTTATACCCCCCGAGCCCCAACATTCTAAATTGTATTCAGGAAATTAGAGTAGATAAAATAAAGTGCATCATTGCATTGCTTTATGGAAACAAGTGCTGAGCAATGGGTATGATTTCAAACCCTGAAATGTGAGCTAGAAGGAGAGGACTGATTAAACAACACAGTACCACATAATGCAGGGAAAACCTGGAATAAATTTCTGTGTATACTAACCTAATGCCTTGCAGATCACTATATAAAAAAATTCTGTCTCTTATACAAAATACCTTCAAGGTTATCTTCAAGGTTAATGATACCTAAGCAACAGTAGTAGCACATAGAGAGACAGTCACGTTAATTCTACGTTCTTTTCTGCTTCTGAATTTACTATGTGACATGCTCCAGGAAAACGTAGCACTGACCATCTGGGGCACATTATAAAGCAACAGCCTGTAGTGTATGTTTAACCTTTCAGGAAAACAACCTTTTCTTTGTCATAACTCAACCTCATCTATTTACTATATATAAGACTCACAGAGGTCAAAGTCCATGCCAAATTGTCACATTTAACATTAAAATGGGTCATCAAATAATTCTGAATGGTTTCTATCTGATACGTGTGTGAATAGTGCAGCTGGGAATGAACACACAGCAAATAAGTAAATGAGCGTGTGTGTGACATTAAATGCACTCTGCAGCTGCAGCCGAGGCCCTGCTGCCACTTGATTACAGAGTACAGTTCTCTCTCCCTGTGTGAAAGGTTGCAGTAGCAGATGATTAGAACCATCTGCCTCACTGTAACACAGAACTGTAAATTAACACTGTTACAGTTGTCCAAATCCATTCAGTGACCTATATATTCTGAAATTACAAGAGTCTAATTGTGCTGTTAAAGCCATAAGCATAATTTGCATTTAAATGTACTGAGTAAACAAACTCATTCATTAGCTCTCTATAAAAGGAGGAAAATATGCTGAGGTGCCAGTTTATATCAGTGTGTGCTCAATGTGCCACACCCTCTGACTACGTAGCTAGACATGAGACAGCTTCCCCCAGCTTTGTCTCTCTGCTACTGGCTCGCTTATGTCAGTATGGAGAAAGAATTAAAAAGCACAGCTGGGACGATCACAGCATGCCAATGCACGGTTCCAATAAACTCTTTCCTGTTGTCTCTCATGCAGGACAAGTACAAACACAAAGTGTGGGTGTGCATTGCTCACATGGGGACGCATATGCATATGCACACAGGTACAGTAGACTATAAGAGTCATTTGTTAAAAGTCACTCATATTGAATTAACACAGATGCACCAAACGTGGCTCCATCATTGTCTCATCTCCTAGTCTGGAAACAATTTCTAATCTGCGGCCAGCCTCAGCCCATTTCCACCCAATCCCCTTATCCCATGAAGTCAAGCCTTAGTAACCAGTGAGTATCAGAGTACACAAACTATTACCTCACAGGGAAAGACAGAGTCACTTGGCTTCTGCTCAGCATGGGGCTCTATACCATTAGCTGCAGGCCGTTAATCTTAACTTTGCTCCTGTCAGGCTGCATGTGACCATGGTGGCTTTCCAAAAGCCCTCCATGCCAGAGTGAGTCAGTAGGTATATAAGGACAGGCAACACCCCATGAAGAGAGAGAATACATCGCTCATATGGTCAATAAAAGCTATATATCACAGAACAATGACTGAGCTGGTCTGAGCTCAGCCAGTGATTTTTATATGATGCAGACAGTGAGGTCATATGTAAACATACTGTACATGCACTGTAGAGAAACAGACACCTGTGACATCACTAGCTAACAGGAGATATTTCAATGTTTGAATAAAAAAAGTATCATCTCCTCCCAAGGAGAAACTATTCTCCCACAGATGAGTCATTTCCTCCTGTCTTGGAAAAGGACAGCATAGGCATCTTGCAGGGCTGCTGAGAGCACATTAAATATCATTCAATACATATCAAAGCTTCACCAGAGCAGTGGCTCTATTCTAGTATTTCATAGCTTGCAGTTGCA
>NW_018127903.1:2545160-2550679 GCF_001952655.1 Monopterus albus | reverse complement strand
AAGAGTGACTTTAGAATTATAACAGGTTCATGATGGAGGGCAGGTGATCCCTGACAAGTTGTTTTTATTTTCTGTCTGCAACAGAAGAAGACAGAAAATGAATAAAATCACTGAAGGTCTAAGCTTTACTGCGGGAAAATCCCATTTTTGCATCCAAATAAAAAGAATCACCACTAGCCCAACTTCAACTACTGTGGCACAATGACCCATTTTAAGAGTCCAGCCAGTAGTATCAGTGGTGTGGTCCTCTTTCTCTTTCAGTAGTGTGCACAGGGAGAATCTGTGAATGGCAGGGTGATTTATTCACCAGCCAGTCCATGCTGTGGTGGTCTGTATGCAGCAAGTCAATGAGTTAATGGTGAGCCACACTGTGTCTGTGAATGTGTGTGTTACCCCAGACACATCTCTGGTACCTACAGCTACAATGACCCTGTTGTTTCACAAGCCTGTGTTGTGGTATCACTTTTCACAGGTCCCTCACAGCCCACCTTGCTCCTCTTCACACACACACACACACACAAAGAGACAGTAACAGACACACACAATCACTCACATATTAAAATCTCAACACTTTTTCACAAAAATGTAATCTTACCTGGGATTTGTAAGTCACCAATGAAAGGATGACTGTTCGCACCAGCAACCAGCATCAAGGAGATTATTGTGATGCACAGAAAACTCATCATTTTCTCTCTTTTTTTACACAAAGTGCCCTCTGTAGATATAAAGCTTAAAAAAAACAAACTTTTTCTAAGTTTTCTAAGCTGTAAATATTTAAAGAGAGCTGAATATTAACTGGGACAAATTTTTCCTCTTTTTCAATTTTTATTCATTTAGCTGCCCCTCTTTCTGTCTGTCTTTTTGCAGCAGCTGCCTATGGTGGTACTGGAACGTCTGGGATCCTCAGAGGTCCAGAGAAGTGCCTTTTATTATAGTCTTGAATGGGTGAGACCCCTCCTCCTCCTCCCAGCCCATCACCGTGCACAGCTCTATACTGGCTCGCCCTTAACACATTTATGAAAGACTCCCTCCTCTCCCTTGGGAGAATGAAGTATACAGCAAGCAAAATTGCAGATAATTATTAGTTATGTGCATATTAGACAGAAGTAGAAGTAAAATGATTTATGTGAGAAATGCAACAGTCAAAATAACACATCATTGAAAATGATCACATATACATTTATCCCCATTTGAAACAGAGAGTGAAACAACAATTTTTTGCTTCACTTCCACTGTGCAAGACTCACAGATTTGGTATGTGAATGAACTCTGATTCATTGTAGTTTTTATGGTCTATTTCATTGTTTCTGTTTATATAATCCCTTTATTAGGCTTTGAAGTCAGAATTAATGTTCATAAGTTCAATATTGTTTGTTGGGCTTAATTTTGATCTCTGTAACTGGCCTGAACATGTCTCCCCATCCACACCCACACACAGATGCATACACAGATATTTGTAAAAGAAGTGATGTGTAGTCACTTTCTGTTTTTGGTTTACATACTTGTTTAATGCAAGACCATTAAACATAAAAGGGTCCAAAAATGATGTGCTGTACACAGCAGGTCTGCCTCCATGTCATACTTTTGCCTTCTACTCCTTTTCTTCTTTTATTTATTGCTCTTTCTACTCTTGCCTTTATTTTCCCCACTGAATATATTTGGCACATACATTTAAGGCTACAATTCTTCTCTGTCAGGCTACCTAGCAGTTTCACTGGTACCCACCCTCTCCACAGTCTGGCAATTCCAAATTGAGCCCTTTTCTCTCAATCTCCTCTGTTGCTATAGGACAGCAGAGAGAGCAGAAAAGCTCACATGGCTTTGTGATCAGCCATGAGCAAAGGGGATCTGTGTGGCCTCCTGAACATTTTCTTAGCCAACCAGATTGTCTGAAGAATGGCAAGGCTGGGAGTGGAGCAACATGCAACACACTTTATCACTGGAGTTCTTAAAAGCTGGGATGACCCAAACTGTTTTTTTCTCTGTATCTCACTTGTTCTCTCTTTTGCCACATCTGTCAGTCATTCAAACCCTGCAGAAATGCATGAGAGTGCATGGTGTGTCCTTGCTGTATATTCTAAAGTCCCAGCCTGCCCTGGGCACATCCTCTCTGCCCCTGCGTTGGACCCTCCAATCCTCTGGAGCCAATTACATAAGATTGCCAAAGGCCCAGTACACAGGGTGAAATTACAAACATACACGGCTCCAGTGTGGGGACACAGAAACTCCTGACAGAAACTTTAAACCATAGCTGTGACCATCTACTGCACCATAGTAACATCAGTGAGGTACTCTGAGATCAGAGCTAATGTATAGTAGTACTATAACAGCTTTACAGTTAATGGCAAGACTGCTGTATAAACTAGTATGTGCTTCCTTCACAACAACAAGTCGTTTGTGAGTAGTTTGTAAAGCATATGTTTGAATTTGAATTGACTTTTGTGTTACTATATTCTAATTTAGTTGTACTTGACAAAGGAGTTCAGAAAAGAAAAGGTTGCAGCAGCTAATGCAAAAGAGACGTGTGTGTTCGAATGGTGGAGGCATAAAAGGAACCATAACAAGCAACTAAAAGTGTTACAGAGGCTGCTAATCCACCATATCTGAGCCTCATTATGTACCCTAAATATCTGGGTAGTCACCATATTTGCAAGCAGTTTTTATGAGAACTGTTGTGTCACTCTGGGTTTAGAGAAACTACATGACTTGTACTTTGGGATTTTAGCTTAATATAAAAACTCCCCAGTGTTCTTTGCTAATGAAACATTAGAGATGAGATATTACATTAAGTGCTATAATTACCAGTCCCCAGAAAGGGAAAGATCATGCTAATTATGGCATGACTCATTTATAAAGTACGAGACAATGATTAGACAGACAGACAGATAGATAGATAGATAGATAGATACTCTGTACCACTGTCATTGGCCATTTTAACCTCTAAGATGTTTTATTACATTTGTTGTCTGGAGAATTCAATTTATGATGCCTTGTCCAGAAAGAGAGCTAGCTGAAACTGTGATTATGAAACTCAAAAGTCCAATGGAAAACAGATTTGAATTATTACATTTTATAACTTGTAAAGTGATGAAATTTCAACTCTGCAAATGTAGATAATTTTTTAAAACATAGACCTATTTGTATGCTCAACTTCAATCATGTAAAGTAGTACACTTGAAGGAAACACCTTAGAACACATCCTGGTGTTATTGGTGCAAACTTCCTTTATGCCTCTTTTGTGTGAGACACTGGGTGGTTAATTTCTGTGCTCAGTGGTGAGAAAATAAATTAACAAAACCAAAGTTAATTTAGGCTGGGTTTCTGTTGCAAAACATTGGTCACTGGCATCTCCACCACTTTCTGGGACTGGCAATGTCAATAAGCATGCAAGACATATCATTTATGTGAACATGTGTGTCTTATGCTTCTGTGTTCTCACACATTTACCAGTAAGTACTGGCTTGGCTTGGCTTGTTTTTTTTTATATTGAATGTCTTGAGGCTGAGAGCATTTGGAGTCCCAGATACAGACTCCCTCATCGGTGTGCTGTGCCAAAGCCAAGTCTCAGAGACATGAGCACATTCACAGCTGGCTTATTGCAAGCTGAGGTCCCAGCTGGGTGGTGCAGTGCCATTCCAGTTCACATACAGAAGGTCTTTGGGCCACAGCCTTTAAAGGTATTAGGACAGGATACTAAAAGTGAACCTTGCAATTCCCTTATATAAATGTCTCCATAAAGCTCAACAGGAAAAGGTCAAACTGAACAAACTAGGATTATCTAAACTTTGCCATATTCACATTAGTCATCGCCAAACATTTGTTCTTCATTATTTGCACCAGTACAACACATAAGAGACTGAGGCTTTAAAAGTTTTGGGTGGGATGACAAATGTGCTGAATGACTGCATACGAGCAGAGCAGCTTTGACGTCATAGCCGGTGTGTCTCAATCTCATCCCCTTCATATCAGATCAGGGAGGAGTGTGTTTTGTAATGGTCATTCTCTATCATCAGATTCTGTTTAGCTATGACTCCACACAAAGTAGACTTCACTTGGCTTCTATTGCTGTTCTGTGTGCCATCTACTGTATGTACAATGATTGAATGGTAGCCAGGGAGGCTGTGGCAGAGACACAGTGGAACTGTGTTTGGGTGTTGGGACATTATCATCCATCTGCTGGCTTTGAAATGGTAACACAAAAACCACACTTCTGTTCCATTATATTTCAGGAAAAAACTCACTTTTTACATGACTTCATTCGTCTAAGAGCTGGACTTTCTTTGAAGATCACAATTTTACATCCATGACAATTCTTATTAAAACAATACAATTATATACTGTAGATTAAACAAAATGTAGAAAGTGGTTAAAATTAGTTTCAATTTATCTAGCAACAACACTGAAATTATGCTTACATGGTACTGTGTGAATATAATTCACTAATAACATTCTGAAAGTCAATGTGCCTAATAATGAGTGTGTTTGCTTTCAACATTTTAGGTACATTTTACTGCTAATAGTTCTGTATGTCCACTTAAGTATAATTATGGCTATGAAACTGTCACTTGTAACGACATGTTTTTGTATTGCAGAATTAAATAATTTTTTATGTAAGTAAATGTTCTCAGTAACTCCTCCCACTTTCAAGATCCATTTACTTTTCATACAGATACTACTTCATACAGATTGAGGGTTTTGTTTCTTGGCAACATAAAGAAATAAACCAAGTCAACTCTAAATGTGTTACAGTAGGACCCAAAATAGCAGACTACCAAGGAGCTGAACAAGGATAAAGTTTATTAAACTTAAAGCAAGAGTTGACTGAGTGGAAGGAGGTCGGGGCAGGTACCAGCAGAATCCAAGATCTGTGATGTGCAGTGGAGTGAGGCCGGGTGGCAGACTCCTGAGGAGGACCAGGAGGTGCAGGGGAGTCAACAGGCGACAGCAGGCAACGGGAGGACAAGAGGACCAGTGGCTGCAGGCAAGTTGATAGACGACTGCAGGCAACAGGAGGACCAGAGGACCGGGCCATACAGGTGAGTTGGCAAGAGGACGGCTGGAACCAGGAGGACCAGAGAGCAGAGGTAGGTGGTAGACTTATCTAGATGGTTGGTGATGTGGGGCCCACTAGAATGCTGCTGATGGTGTCACAGGAGGGAGTATTAATATGAGGAGTGCTGAAAAAACTTAGAAAAATATCAACTGGACTAGATTTCTAGGTCGAAGACATTTCACCTCTCATCCAGGAGGCTTCATCAGTTCTGACTGACTGGTGTTGAGCCGGAGATATTTATCCCCCTCAGTGGTGTTTCAGTCCTTTGATGGCCAACAATGTCCCTTAACAACTGAGTCATTATGCCCAGTATCAGTAAGCGTCATTACCTGTCTTTGAATCCTCCCCTGTGGACCGACGCCTATTGTCCTGGTGGGCATGTTTGGGCAGAGATCTCAAAACAGGATTGTAGATGGATGACAAGTTGTGTCTTAGTCCACCACCCCTATTTAGTGAGGGGTGTTCT
>NW_018127903.1:2544132-2544382 GCF_001952655.1 Monopterus albus | reverse complement strand
GCCCTCCCCGCTGCCCTGAGATTGGCTGACATGACCCGTTCTGACCACTTCTCAGTTCTGTTATTAAAATACATTTACCTGGTCAAGACGAAGTCCGAGTTCTGCCTTTTTCTGAGTCCGAACAAGCACACACATATATACGTTTTGCCGTAAGAATGTCCTTTGTCCTTCAGGTGGAGGTGGACTGCTGACTCTGGTCCACTGGGGTTGGGCCATGCGTTTGTGAAGCGGCTGCTTAGTTTTCCCATTG
>NW_018127903.1:2540153-2544011 GCF_001952655.1 Monopterus albus | reverse complement strand
CAGGAACCAGGAGAGCAGAAGGATGAGGACGGACAAGTGAAAAAAGGTAGCAAAACAAAAACCGAAAATCAACAGCACAGGGACTGTCAGCGTTGATATCGGTACGTTTTGCGAAACGCATAAATAACGTGATAAAGGCAAGCCAAAACGTACAGTTACTGTCAGCGTAGCATTCTCGCACATGTATATTTACGTGGTTTTAACATAATATTTGTCAACCGCCAGAGGTATATATGAGGTAGGAGCGTGATCAGCGGGATGCACCCCAGCTGTGTGCACCGACAAACGAGTCGCTAACTACCGAATGCAACACAACTGAGGTGCAGATCCCACAGGTCGAGAGAACAGAGGAGAGAAAGGCAGAAGAAAGGCAGGTCGCGCCGAGCAGACCTGACAGGTTTAGAGTTAACTGGGATATTGTGGTTGCAAAATATCCTTTTTAACTTCTCTGATAAACCAGCCACATAAGGTATGTTTCTGGTTTCTCCCTGTTGGTGTTGGGCCTCTTCCTTGCTTTGGTGAAGGCCCACTTAGAGTATCCACAAGCCCTAACGGAGTTCTGGATGTGTCATTTCTCCTTCTTGGCCTCTTGTGCAGTTGTGGGCACTCCTGGAGGGCCAGGCCTTACAGGTGAGTTGGCAAGAGGACGACTGGAACCAGGAGGACCAGAGAGCAGATGTTTAATGAGGAGTGGTAACTGAGGAGGGCAGGTGACCTGAAGGCAACCAAGCTGGGAAACACACAGGTAGATGAGAACATCAGGTAAGCGTGGTGTGTGGCCAGAGGAAGAAATAGCAGGTAGGCAAGAGAATACAAGGGGAATACTGCACTACAAGGGAACAGTGCCCTAGCTGGCTGCTCGCTGGCATTGCAGAGATGAGACCGACGGTGCGCGGTGAGTGGCCATGAGCGCACCGCCAACAAGACTATTAACAGGCAGAAGCGTTCAGGGTACATATTGCAGGAACAGCTGTACTCGCGGAACAGAACGCAGGTGCACCGCCTATAAGACGGAAAACAGGGTTGCAGAGCCAAGAGTGGCTTCCTTATAGTTCACAAGAGGCAGCCGGATCGGGTACGTGGAGGTGAGAACACAGCCATACGAGAGAAGCAGCATTGAACAGGCACGAAGCCGAATAGCACATCGGTCTGAGGACAGGGAGGAGTATATAAACGTAACTGAAAACGAGAGATAATGAGGGATGGGCGAAACTAATGAATGGAGAATGAGACCAGGGTGAATCTGGGGCAGGTGAGGAGAAAACAGAAAACAAGTCAAAACAAAAGCGCGAGAACGACGAAACTGAGAGCAAACATAACAACGATTCCTCACTTAGACCTGATAGATTTAGGTTAAACTCTTTAAGTTTTATAACTGTCTTCAGAGCCCACCCAAAAATTTACTGTGCACTACATTTACTGTACATTGATGCATCATAAATACAGTACATGTCATCATATATGCACAGTAGAAAAACACTGGGTTGTTTTCCATCATATGGAAATTATTTGAATATTTTTAATGCTTTGTCAAAACTAGTCATTTCTCTATTTGTTTACCTTTGACCTGTCTCCATGACCTTGTTCTTGCACTTGGCTGCAAAGTTCTCACAGCAGGGCGTTTGGGTGTTAGACACAGTTGCAGAGGATATTGCTTTCTCATCCCACACAAAACTGAGGGAGTAACATAGGTTATCTCAGCTCATGATATTAAATGACTTAATCAGGGCTGGTTGTTCACCACTGGGTGCCTAATGATTTCATGTTTTACTTTTAAGTTTTTGACAGTGTTGTCAAAATAAATAAGCAATATTGTAATGTACAATATTAATTTGGATCACCATGGAAAACAAATGTGATGCTTTTCATCAATAAAACACCTGCTGTTTGAAAAACCAGCTCATTAAGGGGCCACAGCAATGGCCTATGATATTTATCACCGACATTTTATATGGCTTTTGGAAAGAATTAGTCTTAACTTTTTTCTAAAATGTCATCTGTTGTAAAAACGTCACAAGTGAGAGCGTGCTGGCTGTTGGCACACACATGCACACACACACACTGTAACTGGTGCAGAATATGTACCAAAGTACAGAAGCACCAACTCATGACTCTGAGAAGCATATGTATATCTGAGTCTTGCCTCACAAACAAATGGCTCATGGTCTAATTGATCCGGTGACTGAGGTGAGCTAATGGGGTGTGGACAGCAAGACCACAGTGACTAATACATGACGGTTCCCATGAGTTGGAATTACAGTAAAAGTAATGTGCAGTTTGAGGGGAGAGTATTTTATCATCCAAGTATAAAAAAGTGTTTTTCTCCATATAGAATACAGTACTAAAGTTTCTTTGTTCTATTTCCCTTTATTTTTTTTAAATCATTATCACCAATTTTAATATATTTAAATAATTATAGTTGGGATTGAAATAGAAGAAAAACTGAATTTTGAAGTGTCTTGTTGAGCTATTGTCAGGATCAATGCCAAAATGTGGTTGAAAACAGCTTTAACTGGAGAAAAAACCCTGCATTCGAATGCCATTTGAGACATTAAGGGCTGGACTGTCGGGTGTTAGTTTGGGTGGATTCATGGCAAAACACCCATACCACTTTAATGAATAACCTGTGAGTCAACACTACAGAGACTTGCATTTTTTTAGTATTTATGGAGCAATAAAAATGTCACACAATCCATGCAGGCTCACAACTGGAGCTCCAGCCAAGGACAGGGGCGGGGTCAATCAGCCACCTGGTATTGTGAATAAAAGTGAGATATCAGCTTCAATCAGTTCCCTAACACAGTCTTTACATTTCATTTGAAACTAAGCTGCACTATTGTGCATCTTTGTGAAAGTGAAACGTGGACTTATGTTGAAATATGCTCTTAGCTCTCATTTGCAAACTGGAAACAGATGTAGCATGATCAAAACAAGATTAAATCTACGATTTACAAAAATAAAAAAATAAAACAACAAACAGTTTAGACTAGTTTGACTTGAGGGAATCACGCACACTTACTAATTTGCAGCGTAAGAAACTAAAAACTGTCAGTTAACCAGTAGATTGTAAGCATTAAAGTAATCATTTCAGACCACAGCTTCACAAGCAAGTGAGACTTCAAGCCAGAAAGTACACAAAAATATAGATCATATATTATTGGAGACTGAAGGTGAGGACTTACAGGAAGCAAATGAAAACCTGAAGCAACAATCACATATGCTAAGACAATCACTTTCGGCTTTTCCCGTTTAGGGTCGCCACAGCGAATCGTCACACTGACGACTCACATGTTAACATTTGGCAAGTGTTTTACACCGGATGCCCTTCCTGATGCAACCCTGACTCGAACCCGGGCCTTAATCACTACATATGGTACAGAATGAAAAACATCTTCAGCAAAATCAGTATGATTTGTTTCAAGGTCTGTGTTAAACAGGAAGCAGTAATTACTCCAGAACAGTTCCTTCATTTATAATCAGTTAGACATAAAACCCATTTAATGTGCCAAGCACAAAGGAAAAACTGATGAGTGCAGGCTCTCAGTTCTCTGATGAAGACTGTGTTTGCAAACATTTACAAAAGTTTCTCACTTACTGGCACGCATATAAAGCTATTATCAAACAAAGTAAATGCCAAAATACACAAAGACACAAAGACTTGCAAAAATATACAAAAAATAAAGAAAACAATCAAATTTGGCCATGCTTTAATTACACTTCAAATGGGGAAAATCGGATATCTGAAATATACAACAATAAATAACTAGTGCTGGCAAAGCTAATGTGTGCAGAACTTAACTTTAAGTTTAACTTTATTGTCATTGTACATTGTACAACGAAATTAAAAATGCAATCCTT
>NW_018127903.1:2532913-2539728 GCF_001952655.1 Monopterus albus | reverse complement strand
TGAGACAGAGCAGTATGGAGAGTGGTGTTAATAGCGTCCTCTGTAGATCTATTTGCCCGGTATGCAAACTGGAAGTGCAGTTATTAAAATGTTTATGCTAAAAGGTGTAATTTTTCAAGTGTTGCCTGTGTAGGTCTGTGTGCATTCTGTTCATGTATGCTACAGCAGTGCAGCTCCACCTTCAACACAGTTGTCCCCCACAAACTCACCCACAAACTGTTCACACTGAGTCTGCACCCCACCCTCTCTGACTGGCTCCTGGACTTTCTGACTGGCAGGCCCCAGACTGTGAGGATTGGCAAAAGGACTTCAGCCAGCATTGTTACAAACACTGGCACCCCACAGGGATGTGTCCTCAGTCCCATCCTCTAAACCCTGTTCACCCACGACTGTGTCGTCTCACACAAAGACAACATCATCCTAAAGTTCGTGGACGACACTGCAGTGATAGGTCGCATCACTGGTGGGGACAAAGCAGCCTACAGGAGGGAGGTGGCCAGTGTGGTGTCATGGTGCAAGGACAATAATCTCAGCCTCAACACAGACAAGACGAAGGAGATGATAGTGGACATGAGGAAGGAGAGGAGAACTCATCAGCCACTGTTCATCCGGGGGCTAGAAGTGGAGAGGGTGAGCAGCTTCACATACCCGGGCGTCCAGCTGCGTCCCTGTCTGGTATGGCAGCACTACTGCTATGGACCGCAAGCGCCTGCAAAGAGTAGTAAAGACTGCGGAGAAGATCATCAGGACTCCCCTGCCCTCTCTGCAGAGCATTTACCACCACATGGTGCGTAGGAAAGCTGGCTCCATCCTCAAAGACCCCACCCACCCCCAGCATGGACTGTTCATACCCCTACCCTCCGGTCGGAGGCTCAGAAGTGTGAAATGCAGGACCTCTAGACTGAAAAACTCTTTCTTTCCCACTGCCATCAGACTCCTAAACAGCTGACTCAGGATCTACCTCATGTAATTCCATCTGTACTGTTTACATGCTCATTTTACACATGCATAATTGCATTATATTGTGCTCCTGCTGTATTTTTTATTTGCTTCCTTCTCCTGCTGCTTTAAAGTGCCTTAGATTTGTTTTACTGCCTGTTTAGATTTGTGCTATTGCTCATCTACTTTATATTTCACGTGTATTATGTTGCATTCATGTCGACAGCAAAGTAAGAATTTCATTGTACAGGGAAACACGTTTCCTAACTGTGCATATGACAAATAAACTCTTTGACCTTTGACCTTTTGCAACATTCAGACTTCATTATTGTAGCATTTGTGCATCATTCAGACTTCATTATTGTAGCATTTGTTTTCAGGCCTGCCATGTGCTAGTACCAGGTTTTGTAAAGGTGTTGAATGCTGAAAGTAGACGTCTACCTAAGCCCAGAAAATGTGACCATGTTTACACCGATTTTAGCTTCCTGTTACTGGGTCCCTATTAATGTCAGCCTTCAAGCTGCTTCTAATGACAAATAAAATCCTAAAGAGCCATGGTCCATTCATATCTGTCTGATCTCCCCTTGCTCTCCACTGTCAGAATACAGGGCTCCTGTCTGTTCCCAGAAGTAAAAAGAAGTCTGCAGGGCCTTTTCCTATTGTGACCCTCTTCCTCTGGAATAACCTCCCTGCTGACATCGGACAGTCTGACTCTGTCATGGTCTTTAAATCCAAACCTAAACATATTTTTATTGACTTAACTTTCAGTTAGTGGCTTATTCTTTGATTACTTCAGGCCTTCCACACATTACCATTATCTTGGGTTAGTCTCAGTGTCAATAAATGTATTAAATCTGGTAGATGCAGTGTAATATACATCCTGCCGATGAGATTAGTATAAACTGAAAACCTTTGCATCTCTCAGTGCTGTGCTTGTTTGTTCCCTCATGCATCTGAGTTTCTAAGCTGTGTGCCTCTCTCTCTTCTCTTCCTGTCCTCACTTATCTCTTAGACTCTGTGCTGGGCCATCAGTCCATCTTCTGGGAATCCTTTCTTTTCCCTGGCTGTTGTTGCCTCATTCCAGATGTTTCGGATCTGGACCTTCATCCTCCAGGAGTCCCAATCTCTCTCTTGTCTCTCTTTCTCCCTCTCTTGTGCCCATGTTGTGTTTGTCTCTCATTTCCTCTGTGTGTATGTTTACTTTCTCCTACGTGTGTGAATGGTGTTGCTGAGCTTTGCCTCCTACTGTATGTGTTTGTATAGTTTGTTCTGTCTTCATGGTGGAGAGGAAATTGTGTAGCTTAGGTCCATTCTGGTGGCAGCATCTGGAAGTTGCACAACATCACTCAAAATCATATTTTTTTTTAGGTTTCTTTGGGTTTTTTTTCTGTTAAAAGTTTTTAAATGTCAACAGCACTGTGCTGACCCCAGTCTGTCTGCTGCTACATTAATGACATCTATAGGCAAGTTTTTAGTTTGCACATTACAGCCCAACATTGTGTCTGCAGCCTCACAAAATGTCTTAACTTGATCATTGGACTCTATGAGTACTGTCACTTGCCTGTGGTTTTGATTTTACTTCATAAAACCACTATAATAAACTGGACATTGTTTTGCATGATTAAATCACTTAGGCATACTTAACTGTTACTTACCTCCTCTGTGAAATAATTTTACATGGATAGGCTAACTCAGTGTAATGTTAAAACAGATCTAATGTTGTTGCACATGTTACATTGCCACTGTGTAATGTGTGTTTGTGTTTGTATGTTTTTTGTGCTTGCAATTTTACAGCTTAAAGCTTTGGCAAAGTTACATTTAGCATGGAGTACCATCCTGTACTGGTTAAGCTATCTGTTTAACTGTGCAGTACGATGCATCTGCCAGGCTAGAATGGTTGATAAATTAAATGTTCAGTCAATATGTGATGCCATCCAATGCAGTTCCCCTTTTTGACCTCAAGCTGAACAGACCTCTGTTTGACAGAAAATAATCCTTGGATGGAGTGATGGCTGTAACATCTATTAATCCCTTAGCATTGCTGGAGCAGTCACTACAGCACGTTTCACACTATTTTTCTTGTTCATTCTCCACCTTCAGTCAGATGTTAATTTAAATTAACATGCGAGGAACATTCTTTACATCCTGTACCCTCTTTACTGAAAACCATTTACTGTGCTTTATGCTAATACTTTACTTTTGAAGCATTAACTTTCATCCATCCATCCATCATCGTCTGCTTTATCTGAGACCGGGTTGCGGGGGCAGTAGTCCAAGCAGAGCCTCCCAGACTTCCCTCTCCCCACACACCTCCTCTAGCTCCTCAAGAGGGACCCCAAGGCATTCCCAGGCCAGCAGGGGAGACATAGTCTCTCCAATGTGTCCTGGGTCTGCCCTGAGGATTCTAACATAACCCACCCACGCCCACCCAAATGGGAATGACCCCTAAATTTCCTCAGTGTTTTGGGTGTATCTGTAAACCTTCCATCTCCACAGAACAAAATATATCTTACTCTTGTTTTCTCTCCATGCTGCTATGTAAACACTGTTAAAAGTGCCTTTAAACACTCCCTGTGACTGGAACAGGGGTGGGCTGAGGTTTCAAGACAACCCCACCCACCCTGAAATGTTTTCAGGGACAGCGTTATGGTACAGTGCCCAGCTGCTCCTGCTCTGCAATGACTGAAGAAATATGGGTTTAATGGAGACTTTAAAGTCTAGCTGCTCTCCTGTGCTCCGTAACATTGAACTAAACGTCTGCATAATGTCCCCTTTGTTTCTTTGCAGTGCAAGTACAGCAAATTAAAAAGTTGCCCTTTTACTGGAACTGACTCTTTGTTGCCAACATAAAGGTCACAGATGTAACCTTTTGTGCAAAGCCCGAGATCAGTCAAATCCCAAAGATATGTTAGCCATAGAACCCCAACACTGGTGTGTTCTAGGCAAAGTAACAACTCTTCTATATAGCAGATGTGTCTAAAGCTTTCTTCATGCAAATTCAATTTAATTCTCCATGCTACTCTGCTCTTCGTTTAGCGATTGGGGCCATCCACCCCTAACACTATACATTAGGCATGACAACAAACTTCTTTTAGATGATTATTACAATACAAAACAATGCCATTTATTAATAAAAACATGAGTGTGTGCCACAGCGCTCACCTATAGATCAGTAGAAAGGGAGATGAAAACTGGGGCTCATAGGCTTTTTTCATTCTCTCCTGTCCTGCCTCTAAAACCATTTGTACTTTTGTACTGTACAGCATGTCTGTTCTAAATCAGCCTGGCAAGCTGTGCTGTAATTCTGACAGTGACGTGTAGCTGCCTCTAGCTGCATCTCTGTTCCAGAGCTTATGCTGCAACATGAGAATAGCTTCCACATGTCCTACACACTGGAGAGCAATGCGAACAAGAAAGGGATGGAGAAAGGAAAGCTGCAGAGAAAGATGGATCTAAAGAGTAAACCTGTGTGGTGAGTTACTATGGGACCTTACTGAAAAGAACCCCCGCCCCCAGTACTTTAAATACAGAGGCAAAAAAGTATATAGACATTAACTGAAGTGTACTCCTAATCTACTCTTGCAGCATAATCCAATTCTTTTCTGTCCATCTGTATGCTCACTCTGTTCCAGCCACCAATATGTTTGTCAGAATGTGGACAAATAAATTACTTACATCAGTTCCTTGTTGGCTGCATGCAACAAAAGTAAACGAATGAAGTCACTCCACATCTGTGATAATAATTTATTTAAAATAAAAAACACAGTATCATCGGTACATTTCTGTGGCATGGCTTTTCTTAAAGCATTCAACAATGAACCACCAGCATTTCTAAATAGTGTATTATGTGCATGAAATACTGTACAATTTTACCTCATGAAAAAATATGTTGACAAAGTAATATCATCACAGACAAAAATTGTAGTGAAACCCCTGTGTGTCTTTTTGCAAACCACAGATTCAATCAAAACCAGAAAAGCCTTGTGGGATAGTAAAGCTCTTTGTGTAGTGCTGCTGGCAAATACATTATGCAAGGGCTCCACAGTTCACTTCTAAGACCCACTGTGATACCACAACTATTTTCTGTGTAAAGAGTTAATATAAACCATCATCTGTCTTGTGTAATAAACCAGATGCTGCAAACTTACATCAGCTAATAGGGTGAAGTCACCTTGTAGAATTTATTAAGATACACCTCAGGTACTGTGCAGCCGTTAAGGTTTACTTTTGAAACACTGACAATGGTATAACTTATTGGTGAGGGGTCAATACCATGGTTCAATGGGTAGAGCAGTCGTTTCCCAACCGGAGGGGCGGTGGTTCGAATCTGGGTGCTTGGGGTACATATGTCAAAGTGTCCTTGGGCAACACATTGCACCCCCAAGTTGCCCCAATGGTTAGAGCCATCAGTGTGAGTTGGCGCCACAAATGGCTGCCTTGGTTTTGTACCGGAAACAAACTCCTTGTTTATGTAACATACTTGGCCAAATAAACTATTATTATTAATACCACAGTTCCCTGCTTACTACTGAACATCAAGGTATTTCCAGTTTATTCCCCTGTCTGCTGGTGGGAGACAGGGGATAACATCACATAGAGATGGAAAACTTGTCCAGCCTTAATGTTCAATAAATGAGTGATTATGTTATAGGTGAAGAAATGTCTGAGAGAAACAGAGAAAGACAAAATAACAGAGCCTGGTATTGTCACCTGTCTGGTTACTTACAATAACAGTCACTAAGCTCATACTCTGGCTACATGAAGGTGATTTTTTTTGTCAGAGCCTTCTGAGACAATGTGGAAACTCTGATTGTACGTTTGGTCACCATCAATATTGCAGTGAATCAAATAAGACAACAAGCACCCTGGTGTTTGAAATCTGGCAGCACATGCTGAAATGCTGTGGGGCACTCTTTGCCCAGCGTGGACTAAATTTGTATAGAAAATATTAGTTCCTGTCCCTTATTTTTATGTCATTACTTGAGCATTTTTCCAGCAAAGGCATTTCATCATCTCCTCATTATCCAGCATTATGTAAGAATGGTTTAACAGGATACATATAAACAGTATTTTGTTTGAGTTCATGGGCACACAACCACAGCAGTAGTAACATATGTCACAAATTCAAAATATGAAGTTAAACATCAAGAACAATTTCTTGTATCAGCAAGATGTATTAATGCAAAGTTGTTGGGGTTACTGTACAGTCAGATTTATTCATTCTGCATTCTCGAGGGGGCTTTAGATTGCCCCCAGTATGTTTTGAAACTAGACTATGTGGTTTTCACTGCTTTATTTCACTTCTCACTTTGACCCCATCAGTCAAACAGGGCCTCAGTGTAGCAATTAAGATTGTTCTCTACAGTCACTAAACTCAACCAGTCACAATGCTGGTGCTTCTCTGGTCTTAAATTATTTTTGTACGCTTCTTGTACTCACCTCAAATGTAAAGAACCTCTGCCCAGGCTCAGTCAAACAGAAACTACACAATGGCCACATGGATGTTTTGATTGAAGTCACATTTAGCACAGTGGGAGACAAGAAACATGCACAGCAGGTGACACTTTCACATGGATCCTATCAGCAGAGAATGACAGACTAACGTTATGTCCACTTTACATGTCGATTTGACCCAATTCTGCCCCCTTCATGATCACAGACAGGTAAAAATAAACATGGAGGAGAGCAGCAACAGCAACGAGGATCTGTAGAAAGATTAAGTAATCTTCATCCTTCCATCCATCCATTTTCTTCTACTTATCCGGAACTGGGTCGCGGGGGAGCAGTCTAAGCAAAGATGCCCAGACTTCCCTCTCTCCAGACACTTCCTCCCGCTCCTCCGGGGGAATGCCAAGGCGCTCCCAGGCCAGCCGAAA
>NW_018127903.1:2517709-2532854 GCF_001952655.1 Monopterus albus | reverse complement strand
GCTGTCTCCGCTCAATGTGGATGAGCAGCGGTTCTACTCTGAGCTCCTCCTGAGTGACTGAGCTCCTCACCCTATCTCTAAGGGTGCACCTAGCCACCCTGCAGAGAAAGCTCATTTCGGCCACCTGTATCTGGGATCTTGCACTTTCGGTCATGACCCAAAGCTCATGACCATAGGTGAGAGTTGGAACATAGATCGACCAGTAAATCAAGAGCTTCGCCTTGCAGCTCAGTTCCTTCTTCACCATGGCAGACCAGTACCTTAACTGCATTACTGCAGAAGCTGCACCGATCTGCCTGTCAATCTCCCGTTCCATCCTTCCCTCACTCGTGAACAAGACCCCAAGATACTTGAACCCCCTCCACTTGAGGCAGAAACTCTCCACCAACCTGAAGGGAACAAACCACCATTTTCCGACTGAGAACCACGGCCTCGAAATTGGAGGTGCTGATTCTTATCCCAGCTGCTTCACACTCGGCTGCAAACCGCCCCAGTGCACGCTGAAGGTCCTGGTTTGATGGAGCCAATAGGACAACGTCATCTGCAAAAAGCAGAGACGAGATCCTGTGGTCCCTAAAACAAACTCCCTCCGGCCCCTGGCCCCACCTAGAAATTCTGTCCATAAAGGTAATGAACAGAACCTGTGACAAAGGGCAGCCCTGCTGGAGTCCAACATGCACCGGAAACAAAGTCAAAGTCAAAGTCAAAGTGTTAATTTGTCATATGCACAATTTGGAAACGTGTTTCCCTGTACAATGATGTCTGTGCAGATTCTCAGTCATCCAGGTCATAGTAAACTGAAAAAACTTGACGATGATGAGAGGTGAAACGTCTTCGACCTAGAAATCTAAGTCCAGTAGATTTTTTCCTGTACAATGAAATTCTTACTTTGCCGTCCACATGAATGCCACAAAATACAAATGAAATATAAAGTAGATAAATAAGTAACACAAAATCTGAGGCACTTTAGGCAGCAAATGCAGCAATGAGAATGTATGCTGCATGGGAGCAGCATTTGCAGCAGTCAACAGTCAATGTGCAATTATGCATGTGCAAAATGAAAATGTAAATAATACAGGTTGACAGTAAATGACGTATTTCCTGGTAATAAACTCCTCAGCTGTTTAGGAGTCTGATGGCAGTGGGAAAGAAAGAGTTTTTCAGTCTGGAGGTCCTGCATTTCACACTTCTGAACCTCCGGCCAGAGGGTAGGGAGGCAAACAGTCCATGCTGGGGTTGCGTCTTTGAGGATGGAGGCAACTTTCCTATGCACCTTGTGGTGGTAAATGCTCTGCAGAGAGCGCAGTGGAGTCCTGGTGATCTTCTCCGCAGTCTTTACCACTCTCTGCAGGTGCTTGCCGTCCATAGCAGTAGTGCTGCCATACCAGACAGTGATGCAGCTGGTCAAGATGCGCTCAACGATGCAGCTGTAGAAGTTGCTGAGGATCCTAGGTGGCATGCCAAACCTCCTCAGGAAGTACAGCCGTCGTTGGGCCTTCTTGACCAGCTGTGTGGTGTTAAGTGTCCAGGTGAGGTCCTCACTGATGTGGACGCCCAGGTGTTTGGGGAAAGGGGACGATGGATGTGGTCTTAGAGCAGGTGGGAACGATGCTCTGGCTGAGGGAGAGATTGAAGATGGTGGTGAGAACATCAGCCAGCTCAGTGACACATGCCCTGAGAGCCCTCCCAGGGATGTTGTCCGGTCCTGCTGCTTCGCGGGGGTTGATCTTCCTCAGGACTGTGCGTACATGGCAAACCAACCAAGCCTCTGGTCCAGTGTTCCGCAGTCAGGGCGAAAACCACATTGTTCCTCCTGAATCTGAGGTTCGACTATCGGTCGAATTCTCCTCTCCAGTACCCTGGCATAGACTTTCCTGGGGAGGCTGAGGAGTGTGATCCCCCTGTAGTTGGAACACACCCTCCAGTCCCCCTTCTTGAACCTAGTAGTTAAACAGGCAAAATGGATAAACATACTGTATATAAAGAGCTGGATAGTTGTTAAAATGTGCCATCAAATGAAAATGTAAGAGCATAATCAATATAATGGATATCTATTCACAAAGTAAAGTAATGACTAACATACTGTACAGCGTCTGAAGCCTTTGGATCAGTGTCACATCCTTTCATAGATTTGGATTGGAATCATTCAATATACACAAAACAAATGAAATCTATGGACAAAAATAAATTATTTCTGTACACTGTCTGTTGCATGTATTTCCAATCATCTTGAAAGCCAGTTGATGTCAACTAATAATAGGGGATAGGGGTGGGGGGTTTAGATTTTAAGATTTGATGAGTCGATCACAGCTTTAGAAACAGTGCCGCCCTGCTGTAAATGATTCTGCTCAACAATGACCCATTGTTAGATCAAACGGGGAAAAAACATTTGGCAGTACTTATCTCTGAGGAGTCCCATGTACAACCTAAAGCATTTAAAGATTCAAGGAGGGACACCCTGGACATGTTTTTATCTGGTTCTGAGGAAATTTTTAATTATCAGAACAGAGCAGGACACAGAAATGTTTTGTATCAATTCATTCTCAAGTTTGAATCATAAGAAGCCTGCACTGGTACTTACTGTAAGATACATGTTCCAACAGATATCTCAATCCAGCAAATGCTCTTCCTGATTTATTGCCTCTCTTTGGCCACAAATGACCTTTGTCCATTGCCAAGGAGACTACACACAGCTAGTGTGCAATGCAAAATGAGTGTACAGAATTTGCAAATACAAAACTCAAACTCAGCTCTCCAAAACAGGAACACTGAACATTCTCTGGTTCATTCAGGTAGAGAAACCAGGACATGTAATGTTCATTTAATGACAGCATGCAGATATTGTGCTGCTGGGTTTGACAAAGGCTCTCTGCTGTAAACTGAATGGAGTGTTTTTCCAGATATTTCTCACAGAAGCTCATGTCATGATAAAACACAAAAGCATAGGTGGATTTTTCTTTACTGGAAAAATAATAAATATATTATCTATCATTTGAGCCTACTGATCCTGTGCAGGGCCACAAGGGGCTGGAACCCCTCCCAGTTCATTTTAGGTGAGTGCTGGTGTACAGTAGGATGGAAAACAGTTCAATTTTATATTCACACATTTTATTTAGTTTCCAGGGTACTTAAACTGCATGTCTCAGGAGAATGGAAGGAAACTGATGCACCTGGAACAAACTCTGACAGAGAACATGTAGTAAACTCCCTAAAAAGCTCCATGTGCCAGATTAAACCCCACTGAGTGAGGTAATGGCACCGACCACCAACCATTACATCACCCTGAAATAAATGTAAAAGTGATTAATTTAATTACATAAAACAAAAATACACAGGTGAAATACAGATAGTCGGGTAAAGCAGTAACTAAAGCTACCAACTAAAACTATAATGACAGGAAAGTGAACAACCATATCCATAAATTTAGCTGAATTTCCCTAAAAATACTTGGTCTGGTTACCAGCTAAATCTCTTACAGTGCCCTGGCCTCTGCTGGCCTAATAGGTGCACAACACTTCGATAATTAGCTGAGCAAACTCACAGGCTGGCCAACAAAATTACATCATCAGTGGACAGCACTGTGACTTTCCATTATGCTGACTATGACAGATGCTTCAGTGGTTTTCATCTGATCCAGTAGCATATACAGTGTGTTACTTGATTTAAAAAAGTTTCCACCTGACCCCCACTTTTTTTGCAAGCTAGAAATACAGAATGATTCTTGGATACACATACAACTGAAATGTCACACACTATGTTTCCTTAATTATAAATGCATGGGTAGAGTGAAAGTAATAATAAAACCAAGGGGATTCAGATGTATGTCCATGACTAAGTAATTCCAGACTGAACAGATAATGCAAGTTATTTGCTCATGAGCTGGTTGGTTCCAGTGCCAGAGGAAAAAGAAGTCATAATGGTTTCTTTGTAATAGCAACATAAAGGCAGATTAAAGGCAAAGTCATTTTTTTGTACATATTCCACACTGGGATTTCACTAGGAAAGTTTAAAGGTTACTGACATTAGATCACCCCTGTGACCTTTGATTGGCTTTGAATAATGATGAACTTCTACTTTTGTGGTCGAACAACTCAACTAAACATTTTATCATAGGTAGGTAGGTAGATAGGTACTTTATTGATCCCTCAATGGGGAAATTTCAGCGTTTCAGCAGCAATAGAGAACAGACAACATAACACCATGAGAAACAAACACCACACACATATCTTGATAAACAAATTTCAGTACCTCAAGCAGCAATAGAGAACAGACAGCATAACACCATGAGAACAAGCACCGCACACACATCCTGATAAATAATTTCCAAGAGCACAAAGATAGACAGAATCAAGTATTTGAATAATCAAGAACAGAATTTACATATGTGCATATTAACCATGCATTTTACCGCAGGATTTGAGTATTGTACCTCAGTTGACTATTACATAGTCCCTCATACTTTCACCGAGCTTAACCTTGCAGAGCGCCGAGCTCACCTGGGCACAGAGGTGGCCGAGGACAATCCTCTCCATGGTCTTCATCAGGTGGGAGGTCAGGGCAATGGGTCTGTAATGGTTCGGATCCTTAGGATGAGGTATTTTGGGAACCGGGACAACACAGGATGTCTTCTATAGGGCTGGGACTCTCTCCAGGCTAAGACTCAGGTTAAACATGTACAGGACCACCTCACTGAGCTGGTCTGCACACTCCCTGAGGACCCTGGAGCTGATGTGGTCAGGGCCTGTGGCCTTCCTGGCCTTAATCCTCCTTAACTCCTTGCTGACCTGGTCCACCATGAGGCGGAGGGGACGGGTGGGCGGTGACTGGTCAGGAGCTGTGGGCTGCTGAGGGACTTCTATAACAGTGGGAGGAGGGGCATGGTCTAACAACTGACCTGGAGAAGTAAGTCGAGGGGGGGGTAAGAGTCAAATCTATTAAAAAAAACATTCAGTTCATTTGCCCAGGCCTTGTCCCCCGCGACCTGGTGACCATCTCCACTTTTACCATGACCCAAGATGTGTTTCAGACCTCTCCACACCTGAAACACATATGTTACTAATGTGGCACTGTTCCTTACCTTTTGCAGTTTACCTGACCTGTATGGGCAGTAAATGTGCTCTAAAATGTTCCTGTTGTAATAATGTTGTAATACCTAAAAGCAGCCCTGCTCAGGGGTTCATCATAAATATTGTAGTATCCCTGTTGGGCCATTGTCTTGTGAATTATTTATTTTGTGTCACTACTGTATGTACCTTTGTTCTCTGAAGGGCTCACATGATTTCTTGCAACCAGATCAGTGTGAGTGCAAAACAATGTTCATTGTACATTTTAGCTTTTGCTCACAAACTGAGCTGATCTTATCAGTATATCATGGGTAACACAATGATGATCTTTAAGCCTGTATTCCTGTTGTGTGTTTAAGTGGCTTCCAGCTCTGGTTAATGACTCTATGATGCTGTAATGGCTGTTGTCATTAAACTCACACCATGTTTTAACACAACTAACAATGTGTCATAAAGGACCATACTGATTTCTGCAAACCCTCAGAGGATTCTGTAAGTTGTTGTTCAGTAGATATGACACAATGTAGATAGTTTAATATTATGTACTCACTGTTAATCGCAGCCCTGTGATAGACTGGTGACCTGTCCAGGGTGGACCCCGCCTCTCGCCCGATGTCACCTGGGACTGGCTCCAGCCCTCTTTTGGCACTATTGAGGAAAAAGCGGTATAGATAATGGATGGATGGATGGATCACTGAGTGTCTTTGGTGAGACAGATGATTCAACATTCTCAGAGAAAATGTGAGAATAAATCCTAGCTGTGTGAGTTGTGATGCACATCTTGACTTTTTTTTTTTAAGAAATAATGACAAACAGGCTCTTTATCAATGTTTTTTTTTCTGTTCTGATTCCTTTGTGTTCCCTTGTCTTCCACTCCACCTTGCATGGAATCTTGCAGGTCAAATTCTCCGAAGCATCTCTGAAGTGCACTCGCCAGGGCTCTATAGTGGCTCCGCTCGTCTAGGCTCAGCAGCAGCAGGCATGACTGGGCATCCTACATCAGCGACAGTCAGCTGTAGTGCCTTTGCCTCCTCTAACCAGTGAGCAGCAGCAGCTAATAGTCCAAATGGGGTGAGATACTCCTCCCAGCTGCCCACTTTTATAAAAGGTAAGACCCCAGCATTAATGTAAGTATGGTGCATGTCATTTTAGAATACTATGTTCATATTGAATCAGCAGTTAATTGCTGTACAGTTAAAATACAGTGTTAGAATTGCATAGTGACAATAAAAAGACAAAACAATGCAGCTCAGAACAAATGAGCACAATGCAGCGTTGAAAGTGTGTGTGACTTGTTCAAACTAAATACCAAATATTATCCTGAGGATGTGACATTGGTCATGATAACTGGGAGCAAATGTCAAAACAAATACACAAAGTTCAGAGACCGTCCCTTGCTTTCTGTGTGAATGTAATGACTCTCCTTTACGCTCCTCGGGCACAATGTGACATTCATACCAATCAGCCTCAGTCTGCCTCAAAAAACACTTGTGCTGTCTCGTTTTCTTTCCCCCATTGCGTTTTTCTGTATTATTTCTAGACATATTGTAATAATGTGCACATAAAGGGAATTGATTTCTGTCCTACAAAAAGGAAATTGATATACTGTTTTCCTATTAAGTTACATGAAAAAAATTAAGTCACTGTTAAAGTGGCTGTACAAATTTCCAGACACTCCTAAATTCCTAGTGGAACTGAAAGCATGGACAAGGGTCCTTGGCAAAACAACCCCAAAGGCTGCAAGATTGTTTCTCAGCATGACAACAAAAACAGCAACAGCAGTTTATAGTGTGCCATGAAAAGAAAAAACACTTCTGTGAGTTGTCTGTGTTGTGCAGTAGAGTCATGACAAATGAGGGGACACTGAGTAGAATCCAGGTGACATTCTTTAGCTGACTGCCTTTCTCTGCCCACCCAGGGGAGTAATTTCACACCATTGAGAGGCTCCTGCGCACATTTTTCAAACAGGAGGAGGAAGCAGCTGGAATGGATGGTAGCGTTTGATTTCCCATGAGTACACCTGGTGTTAGGTTCAGTTTTGATATGTTTTTTGTGTATTATTCTGTATAACTCTAGAGTTTCCTAAATGCAGCCTTACAAGGTGAAATGAATTCTCCCAATAAAGCACATCTGTTACATTAGTTTAGGAATTAATCTGAGAAGCGCCTGTCTTTTGTTTTAGCCCTTTCATTTTGTTTTTCCACTTCTCTCTTTCCTCAAATGGCCTGGGAAAAGCATGAGGTGACAACAGCAGAAGTCTCTGATACAAAAATGACACCAACATTTTTTTCTTGGTGAATTCCCATAAGGGTTATCTATGGTTATGCTTTTATTTTTTGACAAGTTGATTGAACAGCACTAGCTTGTTTTCTCTCTTAGCAGCATCTAGAGTAATGGAAAATACTTTGTCTGCTATCATCAAAAGACACAAGTCCCCTGTGCTGAAATATACTGTATAGACTGTCATAAGAAAGCAAATGGGACATGAGAGAAATACAAAATTGCAATCCAGCAGAAAAGGAACGTTTTAAATTTTTTGTAGACCAAGTTAACAGTGTAACAGATCTGTCCTGGATGCTGAGATTATTTTGACATTTTACCATATGTAACAGTAGGACAAATCCTACTACATGATGTATTTCTTGACAAATCATACTACATAATATATTCCACAGTATAATCAAAGTTCATTAACATATACAGTGTAACTTAAGTTTTGTGCTGACCAAAGAAAGCTACAGTTTATAGTAGCTCCCTCAGAACCTCTTTAGATATACCACCCTTGTCATATGGAGGAGTGCCCTGGGCTGAAAAATAGTTAGACTTGTTTAAACCTCCTTTTAACTTCCACTAAAGTTTTGGTTCCCACACTAATAATAATCTGTCAGTGTGTAAGGTAATGGAGCAGAGGAGCAACACCAGGAGTGCGATGTGGGTTTAATGAAGGAGCCCATTTAACTCAGGGTCAGAAAGTCTATTTTGAAGTTTTGTATTTGCATGCAAGCAAAGCAGCATGTGGCAACAGAAATTAGTCCTAATGTGGTCAAAACCATAAAGTAATGGATTTGCATATTTTAACATAAAGCTTATTGGAATGACAGAACAATGTGGCATCTCTAATAATCCATTAAACACTCCATGAAAAGGTGCTGTATGTAAATATGGGCTATGCTTTGAACAAAACATTATTTAAATGATGCTCAGGTGAAAAATGAGGAGAACTGAATTGAGCTTGAACATGTTTTGGGATTTAGTAAGCTTTCAATAGTATTAACTATTTCTCTAAAAAGATTATATAAAGCTTTATATAGGATTAATCAGTAATGTATGGGGAATGTGTGAAAGATATCAAAATATGTGATGGTACTTTTCTTTGGCATCTACTGGATTTCTAAAACCCGCTGAGCTTACATTTCCATCAGTCAGCAAGGTCCTTCTCATACAGTATTTATTGCTTTGGAAGAAATGGAAAATAATATTTCAGCACACTAGTAGAATTACTTTGCACATTCACAGACAATGCATCAATTTGACTGTAGTGTCTTTGTGACAGGCTTGATTTATGAAAAGTTCTTATTGGTAATATAATCTCCACATAAAACATAATGCGGTCACCCTCCTTCAGCACCTTCTACTTTTGTAATCAACTTAAGACATGTGCAGACCAGCCCAGTCATGTGCAAGAGCAGTTTCATTGCTACCTCCACTGATCCACCATGGGCATTAGCTTCTTGCAGATATGAGGGTGATATCATTTAAATTACTGTAACATGCATATAAATTAAACTGTTATACCCTGACAGCCTCTGTTTTTCATCCACACAGCAACAGGCCTGAGATGTCCCTGCTTAGGCCTTATTGAGCAATGACTGGCTGGTCACACTGACCTCAGCATGTAATCGATCACTGCAGCCTCCAGGCATCCCTTTTTCTCCCCTTATTCGTCTCTGAAGGGGCAATGCTATGATGGATATCACCAGAGAGATGTTGTTCATCTCTTTGGGGACTGGTAATGGGTTGGGACCACCCCCACATTCATACTGAGACATAAAAGAACAAAATGAGCATGTAGGGAATAAGGATGGGAGGGTGAAGAGTTAAACAACTGACCATTTTGGTTGTTTGTGATATGATACACACAAGTTCCTATGCTGAGGAATCTGTGCATCCATCTCCTTTATCACCTACCAAAAAGATTACTGCATTTAAAGGCACTGGAAGAAAGGCAAATAGAGCAAATTCCTCTATGACAAGATATTCATTCCACCCCATTTGTTGTTCAACATGCAACATAACTGAGCTGCTGTAGATAATAAATAAACTTTAAACAACAGGTGAAGCTTTCTTTATAGTTAATGGGCCAAGATCAAGACTTTTTGTCCTTCAAAATAATGCATGTTTAAATGCATAGGTTGCCCCTGTCTGAACTTGCTTTACCTTTGTACTGTAGTTGGGGTGAATTGTTGAAGTAAAACTGTAAAATATAGCTGAGCTGTTGAAGCAGTTGTAGCTCTGCAGACCAGAGCTAGAAAGCAAAATATATGTAGTTTGAATTAGCATGATGTTGTATTTAATTTGACAAGTGAAAAAAATGCATATGCATAATATCTATATGATTCTGAAATGACTGTAAACGCATTCTGAGACAATGTTTTTGTTTCCTTTTCCCATCCATATGCATTTTGGTAACACCCAAGTGCCGTGTGTAATAGGTGCATTGTGACTTAGTGAACAGCAGATGGACCCATTGGACATATCATACTCCACTTGTAGTTTTACATAGAGGTTGAGTAAGGAGGTGGGTTGAAAAGGGTAGGCAAATACAGTCACTGCTCTTTGTATGCTCATAATGCATATGAAGTAGTCTTTCTCTGGACCTATTTTAAGTCACATTTTTGGTTTAAAATGTTCCTTTTTTGAATGATTCCTTTGATACATGTTTAAGTGTTTTCTCACAGGAATGAAATTTGCAATACATCAAATAAGTATGAAAACAAAAGAGGGCTGGGTAGGTAGGGGGTGGACATGTATACACTGGGTGCATTGAAAAACAGATTATGTGTTGCATTGCATAATGTTACACTGAAGTGACTCATTACATAAAAACATGTACTGTAACAATGATGCAAGTCAGAGTGTGATGGCATAATGTCAACACAACTTCAGATTTATGCTTAAAGAGCTGGTACTATGGCCCTTTTGGACCCATTTTTATAAATATTGAGCATATTTTCAACATAGCTTTGACACTTTTAAAGTTGTTTAGATTTCTCTGAATCCATTTGTGTAACCAGCCCAGATTCTCCTCTGGCTGGCTGTTTCTTAATAACATAAAGTGTACATTATTCATTAAGCACCTACTCTGATTGGCTGGACTTGACTCATGTTCACCCCTAGCCAGTCAGACTAGAACCCAATGAATAATGCAAACAATCTTATGGTTGATCTTTACCTTGCATAATGGCTGCAGCTGGAAATTTAAAACAGGGATATATGAATCAGGGTTTGATCCTGAATGGGAAAGAGGAACCTGCTGTTTCAGACTTGAGATTTCATCAGGGTGTTTCAGAATGGTAGGCTCATGTCTAGTTTCCTAACAAAGTAACAGTCAATGTTTCAAATGCAGCTGGAGGCGGCTAGCTTAGCTTTTGCAGAGTTGCACAGGGGGTGAGCTTGTCCTCGCGTGTCTGATTTCATGCCTGTGTGTGATATCATAAATGGCACAGTTTCAAAACCACTCTTTCTCTTGTGGCTAGAGATTCAAAATTTTAAATAGAGTTTAGTGATTTGACAGCAGGACGACTTCAACCATCACCCTAAACCATCTCAAAGCTGTTTTTGTTTGTTTGTTTTCCTCATTCCAGCTCTTTAAATGAACATACTGTAGGCTCAGTCAGTCTGTTTTTCATAGACAGCATTTTTCAAATGGCATATGCAGCATTGGTGGAAAATAACTAAGTACATTAGCTCAAGCACTATACTTATGTACTTATACATTTTTAAGTGCCTCTGGGGACTTTTTAAGGATTGAAAGCAACTTCAGCATTTTTTGAAAGCCGAACACAAAAGTAAAAGCATTGATGTATATGACCTGAATTTACTTCATTCCTGTCATAAGCAGATAACCCCCAATCTCTGTGAATATTTGTCTTTTGAGATGTATGTTGCTGAATTGTGACTGCAGAGCCCAGGACTGAGGGTTTTTTTTTATTGATCCATTTAATAATTTGGGATGTTCATCGGAAAGCATTGTTAACACACCTGAGAGTGTGTCGTTCAGTCTGCAGTCCTGAAAGTGCTGCAGCAGTGTCTAGAACTATATCCCTGCTTTTATGTTCTCTCTCAAGAGACCACACGAAAAAAGATACAGGTAATGAGTTTATTTGAAAAGAAAAAATAAGGTGAATGGGAGTGGGCTTAATACGAGTGAAAGGATGAGCAGGCAAAGGAGAATGAATAGTGGCTTTTGGTAGAAGTTGTCAGTCTTTAAAAATATAAATCCTTTGGCAGTGGAGTTGGTGAGTTGAATGCTGGACAGGAAAAATGACTAGATTTAAATATTTAAAGTCTGCAAATTGTCGTCTCATGTGATGGACCTAATAGGGGTCAGGGTTTGTTGAGCAAAAGGAGCTGAGGTGGCCCTTTTTCTTCCAATCAAGCCACCTTATTCACAAAACACTGAAACAAAACAATTGCATTTTAGTCAGTCAGCTCCAACTACATCTCAGATGGTCTGGTAAGAGTTTTTTTTTTTTAATGTTTGGATAATAATAAATATACCCTGGTTGGTTTGAATCATATTCACACTTTCTGATTATCTGCAGTGGACTGTGGTGTGAACACACATGGGAAAAACATGCTTTACTTATATAAGTCAACATTTTTTTAGTTTCTTGATACTCTTAGCATATTTGGACATCATGGCTTCCCCTGTTCTCATGTTGTGTTTTGTCTTGAGTTTGTTCAGGTTACCAATTTCCTGTCTGATCTTTTTCACCTTTTGCTGCGTTTGCTGAAGAAGGAGGGAAGTGTTACTGAGAAATTCTCTTAGCTCACCCCCCTCCACCACCAAACCTGCATTATTGAAAATGCTGCAGCATGGCCAGAAGGCAAGACACCAGGTCAGAGTCACAGAATCAGGAGCTGTTGCAGTGGACAAGCTATATTTAAATCAGGGTCGGGTTCTGAGACGAGCAGGCAGCACCTTACCATGAATGGATTCTATCTGTCTTGTAGCATCATTGATGTTAAGTTCAAGAATTCAGGAACAAGGGTCGTTCATTCCTATCAGCAAGAGTTAATGGAAAAAGCAAATTTCACAGAAACACTCTCAGATTAAAGAGCCCATGAAAGTTATTTTTTTATTTTGATCTTATTTCATAAACATGAACACTGATAATGACAAAAAAAAAGCATGTTGGGGCATCACTATATTGTGTTTCCTTTCTTTTACAACAGGATATATGATCTTGATGATTCTATTGATTGATCGTAGTATTGTATTTTGAGTCAGGGACTTTCAACCCTAAGAAAAATAATTGTTTCTTCAGTGCTTCTAGCAGGCTAAACTAGAGGCCTACAGTATGAGATGTGGATCATCAAGCATTTCTTCCAAAAGCCCCCAGAGCTCTCCTATGCTTTCACACATGAGGAGGCATCCCACCAAATATCAGCACTTCACAGGTCATCTAATGTCATACTTTACCTTCCTGATGGTAAATTTTTCTCACTTCTTTCTTCCATCTGGCTGTTTCATTTGGGGGTTTTAGTCTTTTTAGATAGTGACTTTTCAGTCGGGTGTGTGATGACCATACTTAAAGAATGTCAAGGTGGAAGAGGGATCGCCAGGAATGCCAAAGCAATTAATCCTGTGACCTGCTCGGGGTCAAAGGGAGACACTGGCAGAATTTTATCACTTCAAAGACAAAATGTGCCAATGCTATAAGAACTTTGAATGGAATTTAATCCACTCAGTTCTTGTCTTTGACTTACTTCCATAATTATATATAGTATATAGTATTTTGCTATGTTTTGTTAAACTTTCTTTTTTTAATTTATTCAATTTTGAATTCAATATGATGCAAATGAAAATCTCCTATAACACAAGGCATCCTTTAGAATTGTGTACCATTTGTGAAATGAATTTAAATGTGCCATCTGCACAGCTTGGATCATTGGCCTCTATTCAGGAGTACACAAAAATGGGTCACACTGTGTTATCCTGGAAGCTCTAGCTCTCGGACAGCAGTGTGCAAACTTCTGCAGCACCTACAACAGTATGAAGTGAAAAAAATAGAAACGTCAAACTAAATATTCAAGTATTTACATATGACTCGTTATCCGATCACTGCCACACACCAGTGCACTAGATGATGAGGGGTTTAGTGATCTGCACTGGGAAACACTGAGCTGGAAAGGGAGTGTGATAAATGAGAGGGTATGTTTCTGTGTGTGATGATACCAGCAGCAGTGACTGAGCTCTTCAGTATGACAGAAAGATCAGCTGGAGTCACTGTTAAAGGTGAGCATTTGATTTTTCCACCTATTCCTCTCATGCAGGTAAGAAAAAGCTGGCGTCCGTGTGCATGCTCCCTCTTCAACATCCCAATATACATCTGCTATCACCAAATAAATTTCAAAACCGAGCAACCAAACTTTAAAAATCTCATTCACACACAATCTGTTCTTGTGACTCAGACTGAGGCTTGATACAGAAAATGATACAACCACAATTCAAGCACAGAGTTTTTCATTGTTTAAAGAAGGTGTTTTGACAAGAAGTGCCAAGTCTTGTCTTTTAAAGAGTTTTTTTCAGTGTTACAGCAGAATTAGGATGTTTGCAAATGGAACTATAAAAAATTGAATATTGTCTTAAGGGCTCAGGAATTAGATAAAACACTGCAGCTGTCACAAGCTATAAAAGAACAGCTTTTGATGTGTAACAATTGGGCTGATGTTTATAGAGTAGCAGATGCTGAAAGCCATGATGAAGCAGCATCCTAAGAGTCATTTGTCATCTTACAATATTTATGGCTTGAAGCTATGAAAATTTATGGACTTATCCATATGTGACATAGCGTAGCACTGTTTGACTTGGGTGCAATGTGTAGGTTTGATTTCACAACGCAAACTGAAAAAGGAACACAAACAGCGCAGTGGCTAGAGCCAATAAATTTGAACAAAACATTGCCAATACTGGCCTTCTACACTAAATAGCATGATATTAATGATGTTTGACTGTATGTTCCAGGCCTTTTTTTAATGCATTTTTCAACTGCCCAGTCATACGATGTACAAATGCAGTTTTTTTCTCTAGAATAATTTTTTTTTGCTGTGTTATGCAATAGTTACCGGCAACTAAATTTATTTTACGAAGTTAAAAACAGACCAATACTAACTACTGTTTCCTAATCATGCATATTTACTGTAAACTTTGGTAATAATTTAGTATGATTGATATCATATTTGATAGGAATGAAATGATCTTCTAATAAAATTTTGCATGAACCAGTGTCTCTCCTGAAGATAAACATCTCTCCCATTAAAGCTGTGGAGGCAAAGTCCATAGCATCTGCACACTAATGACAGTCTTGGGAGAAAAATTAAATTTAGCATTTTAGCTCAAAAATGAGGACTTGATCATTTCTTTCAAATGTTCACACTCATTTCCTCAGTATAGCTGTGGTAACACAGCTCTTAAATGTCTTCATTAACTTTTTCTTTCTCAATAACTTTTCATAGTATTATAACCTAGTCTGGCTTGAGGAAAGAGCCAGAGACCAAAGTTGTCTTTTTATCCTTTTTATTTTTTTTTTCCCTACACACTTTGGCAACTGCACAGAACACTGAACACACCAAAACAATCCAGCCAATGACAAATTAAATACATTCCACCCAGAGGGGCATTATGGGGGATCCTGTCAGGTGCTTCACTCCTAAGGCATTCTGGGGGACTTTGTCCAGTGTCTCCACACCCCCACCATTACAGTATCTTGTTACATGGTACACAAATGAGAGTTCCCACAGTGTGGGGTATGGTACTGTGTATTAACTACCAAGACAAAACCTGAACTGAAAAAAAA
>NW_018127903.1:2480078-2517011 GCF_001952655.1 Monopterus albus | reverse complement strand
AAAAAAAAGAAAAAAAATATTATAAAGACTTCAGCTAATATGATGATCACTTTTATTGTCCAAGTGTATTACACATACAAGGAATCTCAGCCATTTACAGCGCCAATTCACACACACACAGATGGTGGCACTGTCCATGCAAGGCACTCCTCTGGCCACGGGAGAAACTTGGGGTTCAGTGTCTTGCCCACGGCCACTTTGGCATACGAACTGGGGAGAATGCCGGCCGGCAATCAGGCGAAGGCAGGGTACACCCTGGACAGGTCACCAATCCATCGCAGGAAAATAAATAAATAAATGCTTTAAAAGGAAAGTCTCTGGTCTCTCCAGCTGTTGTTCTGTTACTGGGCCAGGCAACAAGAGCTACAGCAAAATTGCTTCAGTGATCAAAAATTACAAACCCGATGTCAGCAGCAGCATGCTATACCCAGCAGTCAGCTGTGTCCTGGAGTCCCACAGAGAACTCCCTGCACATTTGTGTTTGTCTTCCACTGTTTTTGTGATTGATACTGCAAGTAGAGAGCGTTAGCTATCTTCAGTTGGTACAGGTGTTGATGATCACCCTAATTAGCTATAGAAGATTAATGATGTAGATTAACTGGTGGTAGGAATTTGCTTTTGCTGTTCTCCTTGGTGTCAAGTTCATTTTATGATAATGATGGTGATGTGGTCAGCCATTCACTTACACAACTGTTTATAAGTTAAAAATGAGTTCTACCATTTAAAGAAGTGAATACTATTTAACTCTGTGAGTACTGAAAACCTTTTGTGTCTTATGATGAAGACCTGTTCTTAACTTTAATTGTGTGAGTGGTTGCATTATACAGGCTGTTATAGCATCTTTCAGCTCACTGTTTCAGTTTTGTAGCCTGCAAATTTACTGTTGTGGTTAATTTTTACTGTTCTCATAAACCCATTTCCAGCCACAGCAGGCAGCTGTTCTCAGTAAAAAAAAAAAAAAAAGCTCTGATAAACTGACAGCACCAAACAGGAGACATTTACTGGCTAGCAGGTGAACATACTGTAGCATTTAGGAGCTGAAAATCTGGATGTTTCCCTCAGGAGTTGACAGGGACCAGCATCTTTCACAAAGCTAAACAGTGTGCAATGGACTTGCATTTAATTTAATTGGTGGCCTGAAATATGACTTTATATTAATGCTAATTTTGCCCCATGTCTGCCACATGTGTACCTGTCTGCTAACCCATTGCCATATCAACTTTAGAGTGATAATATCATATGCCAGTATTGTGTTTATGGCTTACTGAATAGCTTTGTTTATTGCAACTGAGGTTGAGGTTTTGGGATCTTCCAGCTTCCTGTTTTCTTTTTGTCAAAATAAAAATTAATTTGCATTATTGAGACAGCAACAGCGAGCAATACTTGAGCTCAGACTTAGAATCTGGATAGCTATGAACTGATAATGACACCGGGCTGTCACCAACAAAGTAATATAGTGCCTCTAATAGGGCATGAGAGCAGCTGAGTCACTCTGTGAAGTCAGGTAGAGTTGAAACAGCTGACATGTGAAACCTATGAAGAAAGAGGCTTAGCTAAGACTCTAAAGAGAGAACAGTGGGTAAAGCACATGGGAGGGGTATAGTAACATACATAGTAAACATTTAGAAACCACAGATCAGCACAGTCCAGTCTGCCTTTGTCAAGTCACTCTTGAAAATAATTTTAATCTCCGTGAGACTTTTACTTGGTTAAATAAAGGATAAAAAAAAAGGTTCTACACATGTTATCAACTGTGCAGAGTGCCTCATAATTAGTCTTTCAACAGGCTGGACATTGTTAATCTTAATCTCTTATCTCTGGTTCCAGATGAGGGGAATTAGTGGCCTTCACCCCACCACTTGGCTTCTCTTCATGCCTTGGCCATTTTTCCTCATTATGGCATTACAGGACCATGTGGCCTGATGCGATACTGCAGCACACCACCGCTAGCTCGTTAGCCCTATTCTCATTTTGCCTGATGAATGATATGTGGCCTTTGTGGCATCGGCGACTCAGCAACATTGATTTTGCAACTCGAAAGGCTCTTTAATCATGCTAAAACTGTAATGGAGTGCTCATTGTTCTCTTCAAGTGCATATGTGCATAAATGTATTTTCACATTCACATGGAGGAAAATACACACACACAAATTCACTTTCTTATTCTTAAACACAATCCCGAATATCCTAAAGCAAGGTGTGCTTATGAAATTCTTCATCTTTGTTGCCACTTATCATCATCTGCATGGTCTTTTGTGTAACTCTCCAGGTGAGGTTATTTACTACACTGAATGCTTCTCAGGGCATGCTGTATTTATCTTCCACTAAGGACCAATTCCTGCCATCCACATGCCACATGTTGAAGTTAGCCTGTAGCATTTTGGTAAACTCCCTCTCAGTATCAGGTAGTTCCACAGTATCCCATAGTTATTCCATTCACAGCATAGTAATCCCAAACAGGCAGTCAAAAACAAGTGATAAATAAGTAATGAGGAATCGAGTGGAGAGAAAAACAACAAAAATGTAAGACAAGAACACTGTGTGAAAAAAGATTAAAGTGCTTGTGTATCTTATCCCTCTTACTCTTTTCAATTAAAGATATAACACTTGTCTAAGGAGAATAATACTTTCAGCAAGGACCTGCACCATCCGAATGTTGTTTCACTAATGTTATTTTTATGCAAATGCAAGTTTCCCCTCATCTTCCTTTTTTATGTCCTGATGAAATGTCTGCTATGCAGGCAGCATTGCCTTCCCTGGTTACATGTCTCAGCACTTCTGACGGTTGTCTTCACTTTCATGACACTGTATGAAAGATAATATGGACACAGTCAATGTAAAGCTGTTTTGCAAAGAAAAAAGGAGTGATGCTGTTTCCTCACCTGATGCGTTAGAAATATATGAACATCACAAGGCAATTACAGAAAAATATTACAAGTAGCAGTTTCTTGCCATCATAAAATGACTTGGCTGCCATTTCACTGATTCAGTGAGAAAGGGTTGATAACATTTAAACTCGATAAACACAAAAGACAGAGTCTACCGTTGCTTAATAAAACCAGTTGCTTGATCAGAAGGTCATTTTAAACTGCATTGCATGACTCTAGAGAGGGCAATGTTGATTGGCCCAGACTGAAATACCTCAATATTGATGGATTGCCATGAAATTTGGTACACAGATCCATGGTGCACAGATGCTGAATGAAATTGACTTTGCTGATGATCTGACTTTCCCTGTAGTGCCAGCAGCAGGCCAGTTTTTTTACATTTACCTTCAGAAATATCTCAGCATCCACAGTACTTGATGGACACACAACATTTTGTACAGACATTCATGCTACCCAAAAGATGAAACCTTTACTCACTCTGGCAATCCTCCCGCCATGAGGTAGGCATTTTTGATAAAAAAAAAAAATTATTTTACTATAAATTCAGTTTATTTGTTGGCTAAATACCTGCAAAACATTTCCATCTGCCTCAGCTGTACGTTGTCTTGACTGAATATTAGCAAATGTGCATTTAGCTCAAAAACCCATTGTTCCCCACAAAGCCACCAGCATAGAACAGTTTGTTGTGCACAACCTTGTCAACAACATAATTATACATATTGCTTTTTAGTGATTTAACTGATGCTTTTTCACTAAACACATGCAAAAATATTAATTTATATAGGGAACTAGCATAATTTGTTAGTAATATTTAGTCCATTATGCATCTAGGAGCTCACAGAAACACATCAGTATAAGTATAATCTTGTTCATAGCTGCTCTCCAAGTTTACTACATTATTGTAAATTTCACAGTTTGGCCTTTTTAAGTAAGAAAAGAGACTGGCCCTTTTGAGTCCTAGTGCTAAAAACCGTTAGGAGATGATGGAAACCACTTTCAACAAGAGACCACTTTACATCTCATACATACAGTTATTACAAATGGCAGATGTGAGGTTGGAACTGAAAAGAATATTCAAAATCATTTCTCACAACATTATAGGCTACATGGAGACACTGTCATTACCTAATGAAAACAATGGGCCCAATCAGATTATTGGACAGCAGGCATTCTCATAGAGGTAACACCTTAACACAAAAAAATGATCATATTAACATCCATTGTGGACAAGAGGATGATGCGCACAGTAATGACACTTCACATCTTTTGAATTTACATATTTCTGCTCATGTTTGTGATGAGTGACTGCGATACAAAATGGATGAAGAGTGTAAATTTGAACTGCAGACTTAGTTAACTGAGATGAGAGATTTTGCCAGGAAAGTTAGACAGTGTGATGGTGTGAGGAGGAGTCGTATGAAGTGTGAAACCAAATAAAAGAAATTTGAAGTAAGAGATACAGATCATATCAAAAGAAAAGGAGATAATAATGGATTACACTGAGCTGAAAATGAAGTGTTCGCACTCCAAAAATGATATTGATTAACGTGCAATAAGTATCCCATTGTCACTTTTGTTTTTTGTTTAAACAGCAAACGCTTTTCTCATGACTGATATTAACATGACACAGTATGTTGACACTGCACACTACATCGCTGTCTTTTATTAAACAGAGGAACTGCAAAGATAGGGTGAGTGACTATAAGCATCCTAAAGGTTATTTTACTGTCCTTGTTATAAAACAAAGGCAGAGAACCCAAATGGCTTTGTAATTAAAATGTCATTAATTTGTGGTCTCTTATCAGACAGCCCTTAATGCAGGCCTGTGAGGAAGATGGAGTACGAGTGGTCCCGGACAGCACCACATGCTGCTAACACGCTCACATCAGTTATCTCAATAATGGGATATATGTGATTACAAGAGACTGCACAACATTTTGACAATTAGGTGATTACATTTCATCTGTGTAATACCACAACTGGCTTGCAGAAACAGTCACCTCATGCAACTGTCTCATTTAAAAAGTAAATTAGGTTTCATGATCAGTACCTTTGATTATTAATAACCTTTTCACTTCACATAACAGATGTGTTTACACATTAACACAGGCATCAAGGCACTGTGCAAGTAAACACACACACACACACACACACACACTTAGCATTGCACATACATAAATTATCTATCTATCTATCTATCTGTCTATTTATCTATCTATCTATATATATATATACTGTATCCTGTATATTCCTCATAATAATGAAAAACAAAACAATTCCCACGCAAAGCACGTGCTTAAATGCCATCATTTTCCAAACAAAGTAGTTACGATTAAAATGAAACGGTACAAACAACCCCGAAAAAGAACGCTCTTTACAAAGATATTGCGCAACAGAACACTAACCCAGGTCACATGCAAATCAACGCCCCAGAGCTGTGCGATTGACAAAAACATTTCACAAGAGAGCTCTGTAAATACATGTTGTATTACCATTAAACTATGCACAGGTTGACCTGTATGAAGGTTATTGTTATTAGCTGGGTTGTAAACATGATCTTCAAAAATAGTAGCAGACTTTTTGCTTTTACAGTAAAAAGTTCACAGGCAGTGGTTAAAGGATCTACAGTAGACAGCTGAAAATCACCACAGAATAAAAAAACAGAATAAACACTTTGGCTGTCATTTTAAAACAAGGAGATACAACTGTATGTATTGCAGCCCCAATTTGCCATGGTACATTAGAAGAAGAGGTGATTAAACCACAGTGAATGTAGGGAGAACACTAAGTCAGGAGAAAACTATTAGATCATCAATCTTGTTTGACAAATCAGCCTAATCTGATGAATCTCCTTTCTTCATTGTTCCCCCGTAAGACTTAAGCTGCTCATCCTTGAACCAGGGCCTACTTCTGATCAGAGCTGGCTGAATATGCGATGTTACCCATGGGGCTCATGATGTAGATCAAACAGGGTGAGTGATGACTGGACACAGCCAAGACAGTTCACCTGCCCTGGTAGCTAAACAACCGGCGGCATCAGTAATGTTTGAGCCCCAAGCCAGCCAAAAGTGGCTGCAGTAGATGGCCTGACCTGAGCAGATGAAAATGCAAGTGAAGACAGCTGCTGGGGACAGATGCCGCCATTTGGAGTGGGCTTCAACCGTCCGTGTTATTAGGTTGGGTTGTCAAGGCAGCCCTCAGACTGGAGTCACTGCTCAGGCAGCTACTGTACACTGTTTTCGAGCTCAGACAATGCAGACATGCTCGTTCTGCACCAACAGGCTGCTATATTAAAACACTATCTACTCTAGTTCCTGTGTGGAGGAACGAGACAAGTGTTGTGCTGCTCCTGTCAATGTTTCACCTTTTCTTGTGCTTATTCAAGAGAGTCGTTTTCCCCAAAACATTCAAAAATATAGATGCAAGCAGCCATGAAGCTAATATTACACACATGGCGCTGTAGCCAGGTGCATGTGTTCATGCTTAAGAAACATTGTTACTATATATAAGGACTAGTTTAATAAAACTCTTGTTACAGTCACAATTATTACATATGATAAATGATAACAGAAACAATGAAAACAATGACATAAAAGCCTATAGTGTTTGATAAGCTACACTGCAGCATCACATATTAGCAGACAGACAAAATATTTCAAATCTGGGTCTTTCACATCAGTGCATGTAACACATTAGTGACATATAGTATTTTCACTTCTCCTGTGCCTTTTGACTGCTACTTTCCTTTTGTTCTGATATCATGTCTAAGGTGGGAATACAATATTTTCATCTTTTCAAATAATCCCTCAAATCAGAGTGACTGAGAAGCTCACTCCTCGGAGCTCAGCACAGACCAAGAGAATGCTCCTCCCATAGTTGATTTAACTATCATATCACATCTGCATCAACAGTGGTGGTGCTGAATCCTATGTTGAAACCTCTCATTAGTATTTCAGGGTCTTCTGATTGCTGATTGACCAAGTTGAGATTGCACGCATCAAAGCTATTTCCTCTTCCCAGTCACATCCTGCCCCATATTCCCTTCTTTATCCTCTCATGTCTCTCAAACCTTAAGGGGTTCTTATGTTTTGGTTCAGGTCAGACCTGACTGCTCTTTATTCAGGTCTGCTTTCTCAGTCTCTGACTCTAAAATGTGTTCTCAACTTGTGAACTTAAATAACATTTGATGTTCAGTTCTGAAACATTCAAAAAGCATGAAAAGGTGCATGATTTATTGACACAGATTCAGCAAAGTGCACAATAGACTCATAAAACAACATTCTTTATAAGGTAAACATTTCTCTTCAGCTCATGATCTTTGGACCAAATTTCAAACAAAAACATACATATCTGTTGTTATCAGAATCATATTTACCACCCCTGAGAATGTTACACTCAACCTGCTGTTTGCAGCCATTAACCAGCAATCAACTTTATGTCTCTCTCACAGGATGATCACATTTTGTGCATACTGTAGTTCCATTTAGCTTCTCTGGACTCAATTTCAGCACTGAATATATTTCACGCAATGAAACAGAAAACTGCATAGATGAGTTCAGTGGTTTTTCCTTTTCGTTTCCTCTCTGTGTCTTTTTTTCTTTCCTGATATACATTTCAAGTAACACATTTTCAGTCTTGATAAAATGATTCTTCCTGTGTTTTTGGCATTAATTTTTAATGACATGCAGCACTCATTGGCAGAGATGAGAGGGCGGTTGGTTTGAAAGGCTCTCTGAAATGTATCACTGCACTCAAATGGCTCAATGTGCTTTCATGCCAAATTGGTATGATCTCTGCCATCTCAAAATGTAAATGAACAAAGCTTATGCAAATGGAAAGAATTTCATATTTTTGCAAGGGTTTTAATGTTTGTTTACTAATATGACTCCCTGGGAGGATATGTATGTTTTTTTACAAGAACCTGTTGGGAAAACATGAAGATGTCAAAAAGTGTTGGCTTAGTTTTGCATTTAATGACAGGTTATGATTATAGCTTGGATATAATAAGTGTATAAGAAACAGGAAGTAAAATACTGTACTAGACATTATTCAGCAAGAGAAAGAGACAGATACAATACAGGCCACCACCCCAGTACAATAACATGGAGATGTGAATTAAATAGAACAGTTTGACTTTAAAGGCAGATGTCAGATTTTTAAAATGAACTGAACTTCATTTAGCCAAATACCAAATTTACCACAGTTAAGTCTTATTTGGGTTAGTACTAGAAATCTACATTTAAAAATTCAAGATATTATTTTTTGCTTGTCATGTGTCTATGACTAAGCTAACTAGCTCAACATTTAAAAAAACATGAACTAGAAAATTACCTGACATCTAAATGTCCCATTGAGTGAGGTTATATAAACTTACTGCAGTTGTAAGTCTGTTATCAGTAAAAAGGAAGTACATCCATCACAGTGGCCCATGGAATCAGCCTCTGTCTGGTTAAAATGTCCTTCAGGTTCTGATCATGAATGAGATAGCATATTTACCCTTTAGATAACAATATCACCCTTCAAATATCCTACCAAAGCATTTGCATTCAGCTCTTATGTTAGAGGACATGCTCAACATGGCATATTTAATAGAACGTTTCCTCAATTAAATTGACAGTCCTCACCTCCTGCACACACACCGTAGCAAAAACTTTAAAAAACCATAAAATCACTCAAAAAATTACCTGAAAATAATATAAGGTTAATGTCAATCTAGTTGTATTTTATAGTTTTTGAAAGAAAGAAAAGAAAGAAATCATATTGGTATACTGTACATGCAGAATTGATTCTTAACTTGACTCTTTTGTAACAGCTAGACAATTTAATATGCATTGGATTAAAGTCATTCTGTACTTTTTAAAATCCATTTATGACTTGATTTTGGATGGCTTTTAATTTGGTCAGTGTGTTTGGGTAGAAACAAGAAAGGTGTTTAACATGTCATTAAGAAAATATAACCAGTAACAGGTAATAAACAGATATAAAAAGATGTAGGTAAAGTATTTAAGTTGATTGCGTAAATCATAACAACTATGTGATCAAATAAGGGGCTGAACATATCTAATATTGTTGGATTTGTTGTGTTTCTGATCTTAAAAAAGTACAGTTTCAGTGAAAAAGCTTTAGGCTAAAAAGCCCCCTATGTCACTGCAGATACAAATATCCAAACCACACTATTACAACCTTAGGGGATTTTGTTTGTACTATGTGATTTTAATTGGGCCCTTAGAGGGTATACAGAAGCATGCGTACATGTATTTGAACTGCCAGACAAAGAAAACAATTTTAAATGTTGGCTGCGTTTCACAAGCCTATAGGATCAGCAAAAGATCAGAGATGTCATAATTTATTCCAAAACTAGTCACATTTATTCAGAAGTCCAAAACTCAAAAATCACTGGATCAGTGTATGTTGCCTTAAAAGCACTTTTCTTCTCAGAGTGACAGAAAGATGACAAGGTCCGAGAAAATAATTAATTTGATTGTTGAGATAGCACATCAAGCTGCTTCTCAATACCATGCCATAAATATTTCTGCTGATAAAATTTCTTTTATAAACGTGGACCCAGTGGCCATGAGAAAAAAAACCTACAGTGTTGTATTTTGTTGTTCAGATAGAGTAGCTTTATTAAATAAATACATAGGTTTTAAGGAATACAAGTATTTTATGCCCACTCTATGGCACCATGATAATCTTTGATAAACTGCAATGCTTGTAGGATTTCAATTCAATTAATTTCATATTCTGTGAGAAGAAATGTAAACTCTGTCAAAAAAAGTCAATGCAGTGGAAACCAAAGGCAAAGGGCAGTTTTTAAAAGCATTTTCAAGTTGTTCAAATGTATTTTAAAGCTTCCACATCTCTCTAATCAACTGAAATGCATTTTTATCCAGAGGAGTACCAAACTAAAGAACTTTGACTGCAAAAAGTTAAATGTAAGCTGATAGAGCAGTATGAAATGCTGGCCCGAAGAAGGGCTCAGGTCTCTTTGACCTTATTCTGAAGCTCTCAATGTGTTCTCAAAGCTTGAAGCATTAGTTACAGTATTTAGAGCACATTTCTGCTCAGGTGTTGACAAAACCACTAAAGAGGTGACTCTCACAGGCCTTGGGCTCTCACGTTCGTCTTGGCAAGGACTGGAAAGTCCTTTTCACCTTTTCTGTAGAGCTGTTTGACTGAGGGACAAGAACCTCATCTCCAGAAGTCTCATTTATGTCATTCTGTCGTGAAACAGGAACCACTCTCCCTTCTTCTGTCCCTCATCATCTCCTTCACAACCTTTGATGACTTCAATCAGCAACCTCTAAAATCTATTCTTCTCTTTCTTCACCTTATTGGCATTATTATATGTAGTACCCTGCTGTAATACTAGTTATATTTTAGTTTCACTTGACACATATTTCAGGTACAAATGTGTATTTCTCAGTGTGGACTGGCTTCATAATATTAGTGGTTGTGCACCTGTTTGCAAATCAGTTGAAATATACTAGAGCAGTCCTTGAACCTGTCATGGTCTATCTGTCAGTTGTAGCCTGGTAACAGTAATGAGTACTGTTAGGGTAGAGGGAATCTCTGGCAGACGGTGCAGAGGCTGGATAATCGAGAACCCGACTGGGACCTTCCACTGTGCTCTTTGACTACATTATCTCCTGTTAATAACTTTATAATAACTTTATTTATATAGTACCTTTCAAAGTTACAAAGTGCTTCACAATAAAAGCAATAGAAAATAGATTGAAAACAGAGTTTGTCTACCTGTGATCTCCAGGAAGGGAGTTCCACAGCCGGGGTGCCCAGACAGCAAAAGATCGATCACATTTGGCCACAAGATGAGAGTTTGGAGCCATAAGTAGGGCACCACCAGAGGATCTTAAGCAGCAATCAGGCTTGTATGGAGTTAAATCATAAATGTAAACAGGAGCCAGACCATTCAAGGCTTTAAAAAAGAAGTAGTAAAATCTTAAAATCAGTCCTAAAACTCATGGATAACCAGTGAAGGGCAGCAAGATTTGATGAAATGTGGTCACATCTGTCAGAGTGTTAAAAGTCTGGCTGCAGCATTTTGAATCAAATGAAGTGAACAGGTATTATGCCTGCTAATTCCCGAATAAAATACATTACAGTAATAGAATCTAGGAAAGATAAAGCATGTATGACCTTTTCTAAGTCTGTAGGGGGAAGAAATTACTGTAGCTAATCTTGGTTAGCTGTTTCAACTGTGCAAAGAAAGACCTCACCACTTTGGTCACCTGGGTGTCGAAGGACAAATTGGAGTCAAAGATAACTCCAAGGCTGCAGGCTTCTCTCTGAACCTTATCAGATAGGGGACCTAGACTAAACACAAGATACAGTAGCATACAACAGGTTAAAGGCTTTAATGAAAGCTTTTAAAGTGAAAAGGCTGCCCGTTGCAGATGGTAGTGATGCTGTTGAGAGTAGTAACCAAGATGAAACACACTGAAACTTTCTATAAAGCTGAGAGGAGCTGCAGACCTGCATGAACCAACCTATTACACATTATACAATAATTCATGCTACTGTAATATAAAAACATGTACAGTGGTGTGAAAAAGTGTTTGCCCCCTTACTGATTTCTTATCTTTTTGCATGTTTGTCACACTGTAATGTTTCAGATCGTCAAACAAATTTATATATTAGTCAAAGATAACACAAGTAAACACATCATGCAGTTTTTAAATGAAGGTTTTTATTATTAAGGGAAAACAAAATCCAAAACTATAGATCCCTGTGTGAACAAGTGTTTGCCCCCCTGTCAAAACACTGGTTTATCGCACCTGAGTTCAATTTCTCTTGCCACACCTGTTCGCAATCAAGAAATCACTTAAATAGGACCTGCCTGACAAAGTGAAGTAGACCAAAAGATCCTCAAAAGCTAGACATCATGCCGAGATCCAAAGAAATTCAAAAACAAATGAGAAAGAGAATAATGGAGCTCTATCAGTCCGGAAAAGGTTATAAAGCCATTTCTAAAGCTTTGGGACTGCAGCGAACCACAGTGAGAGCCATTATCCACAAATGGCGAAAACATGGAACAGTGGAGAACCTTCCCAGGAGTGGCCAGCCGACCAAAATTACCCCAAGAGCGCAGCGACAACTCATCCAAGAGGTCACAAAAGACCCCACAACAACATCCAAAGAACTGCAGGCCTCACTTGCCTCAGTTAAGCTGAGTGTTCATGACTCCACCATAAGAAAGAGACTGGGCAAAAATGGTTTGCATGGCAGAGTTCCAAGACGAAAACCACTGCTGAGCCAAAAGAACATAAAGGCTCGTCTCAGTTTTGCCAGAAAACATCTTGATGATCCCCAAGACTTTTGGGATAATAGTCTGTGGACAGAAGAGACACAAGTTGAACTTTTTGGAAGGTGTGTGTCCCATTATGTGTGGCGTAAAAGTAACACCGCATTTCAGAAAAAGAACATCATACCAACAGTAAAATATGGTGGTGGTAGTGTGATGGTCTGGGGCTGTTTTGCTGCTTCAGGCCCTGGAAGACTTGCTGTGATAAATGGAACCCTGAATTCTGCTGTGTACCAAAATATCCTGAAGGAGAATGTCCGGCCATTCGTTTGTGACCTCAAGCTGAAGCGAACTTGGGTTCTGCAGCAGGACAATGATCCAAAGCACACCAGCAAGTCCACTTCTGAATGGCTGAAGAAAAACAAAATGAAGACTGGAGTGGCCTAGTCAACGTCATGACCTGAATCCAATTGAGATGCTGTGGCATGACCTTAAAAAGGCAGTTCATGCCCGAAAACGCTCCAATGTGGCTGACTTACAACCATTCTGCCAAGATGAGTGGGCCAAAATTCCTCCACAGCGCTGTAAAAGACTCATGGCAAGTTATCGAAAATGCTTGATTGCAGTTGTTGCTGCTAAGGGTGGCCCAACCAGTTATTAGGTTTAGGGGGCAAACACTTTTTCACACAGGGCTATATAGTTTTGGATTTTGTTTTCCCTTAATAATAAAAAAAACCCTTCATTTAAAAACTGCATGATGTGTTTACTTGTGTTATCTTTGACTAATATATAAATTTGTTTGACGATCTGAAACATTACAGTGTGACAAACATGCAAAAAGATAAGAAATCAGTAAGGGGGCAAACACTTTTTCACACCACTGTATTAATATAACTTTAACTTTAATTAAGCAACAATAATTTTAGTTTACAAAGCAAGCATTTTGACAAGTGTTTTCCAGTGAAAAAAATCTTTAGGCCTGATTTGTTTAACTTATAAAATAATAAACTCAGTTTCTAACAGCTTAGCCAGTCAGTCTTTGGCCTTTCAGAATACCCTGCCTGTGAGCAGATACACATAGTGAAATCATGACGTCTCAGGTCTAAGCTGGCTTGAAGACATGCACCTTCATAAAGAGGTTATATAAAATAATATGTAAAGTGGAGATTTTATCTAAAATGTCTTTGTGATACCTATTTTGACTGAACTAGATTTTTGCTTGTGTTCTGTCCTCACAGGAACGGGAGACGTTTTATCACCTCACTGAGACTCGCATCACCATACTTCTGCTGCGGAATGTGTGAGAAGGCATCTAAGCTGACCTCAATAATTTTATAGTTTGAGGCTTTCAGGAGCTTTTTAGTGGTAATTTCGTGTCCCACTTGAATGTTCTACAGGTATGGTAACCCAAAATAACATTTGCATCAGTTTTATTATAGAGGTGAACAGTGCACACAAGACTGGCCCAGTTCTGCCAAAGACTCCCCAAAGACTGCGCAAACAAGATAACAAGACAGATATCACAGGGCACTTTTCCCCACACTCGCTGTGACAAACAGAGCACTGTGCAGAAAAACTTTGTCCATATAAGTGACACTATATACTGTATATGTAGCTCAAACATTGGGCGGTGCTGTGATGTTCCACATATAAAGTCATCACAGTTTTTACAAAAAGCCAAAGCTTCAAGGTCATTGAATAGGCATTGTATTAGATTTATCCCATGGTGCAGCAATCCGTGCTTTGCTAGCTGTAGCAAGAATGCTGATTTTGACTACACTACCGATATAAGCAGCATGGTCCACTGGAACAAACACCATATTCCTAGCACCAAGCAAGGCTTTCTATGTGTTGAATTTGTCATAGCATCAATTATACATTTCTGTATGTTTGATATCAATTCACCAATAGCTTAAACTGCATGACACTTGTATAATGGTGCCAACCAAAGAACTGACATTTGTGGGTGGAGTTAAGATAACACTGACACGATCTACTGTCAAATAACTCCAACACTGAACAACATTTTACACTGGCTGTTTTCAAAATACTCTTTGGGAATTGAAATCAAATGTTTAACTGTGAAATTTCAACATTCCAGTTTTTGCTGTATGGGTGACATGTTTCTTCCTCATAGTAAACATCTTTTTTTTTTCCAAAGAAGAACTTCAAGGGCTCAGAACTTTATATAGACTCTGAAGAAAGAAAGTCAACTGCCCATGCGTTTGTATATGCACACTGAGAGCCACTGTACTGAAAGTCAAATTCCTTGTGTGCCCAACACACCTGGCCCATAAAGCTGATTCTGGTTCTAATGGGTTTATTAGCAGTTTTAATTATTTACTGATGCTCAATAGACCAGCTATAAGTCATACACAAGAACAACCTTCAGGCCCCAAGATGTGTAAAAGCACTTACCCTTTACATCCTCTTGCAGTTGTCATTCAGGAAACCCCCTCACATGCCTCACTTGACTTTCTGCAGGGCATTTGAACTAAAATTCTGAACCGATTGTTTATTATCATGTTAGAGCTACAGATCCATGCAACATGTGTGGCATTTGGACAGCTGTATTACAAAATGGCCTACCCTTCTATAAAAGGATCTTGAGTTAAAAAAAAAAAATCAAAGAACTGAGCAAACAGAAATGTCAGTTGCACTTGTATGCATAAGGTTAAGGTGCCTTACATTTCTTCTCCATACCATCCTCTCATTTAGCCTTATATTTTTAAATTATATATTTCTACTTTCTCTAATCCACTGGTTAGAATGGTACACTAACATCAGTGCTGAAAATCAGTTTATGTGTAACATCTGCAGTGTGAGGCAGGGATCTGCCCGCCGTAGTTCTGCAGTAAATCCTGTTAAGATTGCCACCTTGACCAAGTGGACTGTATCAGTGAGAAAATAAAAACACTGGATATTCATATTAACACAACCACAACAAACTCAGAAACTTGAAAAAGTGTATTTACAAATGATATAACCTATTGTATGATCAGCATAATGCTATCCATCATAGATTAGAATTGATTTATTCATCCCTGACATTACATTTATTCCTGCAGTTTTACCGGAATTTATCTTAGGAGTAGTTTATGGTATTGCAACACACACTGACATGAATAACACAACAAAGAGAGGATTTTGGAAGCCTAGTGGCCATTTCTTCTACACCGATACAACATACAGTGATACTGTACTGTACAGTGATTATTTAGCAGATTAATATATGACAAGAACAGTTAAATATATGCTCCAAACCAAAAATGTAAATATTTTTAAAACAAAATTTCCTAATCTAAGATTTTTATGTAGCAGACCGTTCATTTTGCATGTTCCATTTTCTTCAGTTTCCTTTGCCAGTGCTGTCAGTCAGTTACACATGGGGACAGAAGGAGGCCATTTCATATAATCCAAGCCCTGTCATTTCTGCTCACTTGATAATGCAGCGTCTAACAGAATAGGGGTGGACATTCTTCTGATGGGAACAAAACCTTTAATCTCAATCTTACACATTTTATAGACAGTCAGGGAGACTCCAGAATAAACAGCATAATGAACATTTTATTCTTCACTCTTTCAGTCTGGTGTTTTATAAATAACCCTTCATAACCCCACATATGCTTATATCTCTCTATATATACAACACCAGGCTTAAACTATTCTTAGATGATTCCACTGATCTCTGAGATTTTTGCTGTCATTATCACATATTTATTGGCTAATTATGTGACTTTCCACAATGTATACTATATGTCTTACAATTTACCACCTTTCATTTGTATTAACAGGGCAATCCTAGTATTTAAATTAAGGGAAAAACAGAATAATCTCTCATATAGGACAAGGACTCAGTAAAATGCAGGTGTTTGTTATACTTAAAAAAATGGAGCAGTGTCAAACCACCACAGTTTTGTGTTCTTGCTTAATAACATCCTTTCTTCACAGAAGCCGCTTTGTGTTTTAGCCTCCTCCCACCTCAGGTTTACACAGTGCAGTGACAGTTTAATCTGGAGACTCATTTCAGTTTGCAAAGCTAAATTTAATCGGTGGGTCATCAGAATAAATGGGACTTTCCTTTTGACTGTAGCAACATAATTATGCCGCTTGTATGATAAAAGATAAAAGAAGTGAAACTGAAAAGGGAATAAAAAGGTATAGAAACAAACAAAATCCAAACAGCTACACAAATTAAGGTGGCAAACAATGTGTGGCTCTTTATTACTTCAATAGCTTATGCAGAAAAACAACTTCTTGAAACCAGATAGAGAAACTCGGACTTGTTCTAGACTCATAAATAGGGGGATGCTGGGAGTACAAAAGTGGGAAGGGAGAAACAAAGCTGAGATAATTTGAAAAAAAGATCACAAAGAAATGTCTTATGCAGTGAAGCAACCTGTCCTGTGTATATGCGCAGCAACAGACATAAACAAGTATTCTTCATATTCCCTGCTTTGAACTGCTAGCTATAACGGATATGATGAAATCCTCTGCACACTGATACTACTAGTATAATGGCTTCAAATACAAAAGTTTCTTGCTAGTTACAGTGTGTCCAGCCAGCTGTACTAATTATACACATCTAATAAACTAACAACTATGTTTTTATAACTGACTTCATTGCAGTTACAAAAAAAGCCAAACCGATCCACACTTTATAAAAGACATATGAAACACATTTAATCAGACCAAAATAAATAGTCACTTGCATTGAGTGTTGAGTCCTTTGGTAGCCAGAAAATCAATGTGGAAATGCCTTGTGTTTACTGATCTAATGCAGGTAAAATACCACATAGGAAACATTTATTTTATATAGGGAACAATCCTCCTCCAAGGCCAGCAAAACGTGATCAGTCACATGACATGTAGAATCTTATCTGATCAAGCTTTAACAGAAAAGATGTGCAGATTAATCAGATGTTAATCAGCAATTTCCAAGTAGCTTCACTAACCTAAGATGATTGCCTCCCTCTAAACTGACACTTTGATAACAGAATCATTAAGGGACATTGCAATGGCCACAACAATGTTTCAGACCTGTAAATCCCACTCAGATCCAAAAACTCTGAGAATTGTGATAGAAATTAGATTGAATCAAGTATAAATCAAGTGCTATATTGCAGTGGAGATCTCTGGTTTCTGTATGCACTGAGGCCTTTTGTAAAAGTTTATAATTTAAGACCACAAAAGACAGATCTCATGTTCTTGACTTTACTGTGACATTTCCATATTTCCATAACAGAACTCAGTTGAGAGACACAGAAACTGGCTATGGCAGGACCAATACAAAACAAAAGCTTAATGTGGTAAAACCATGTTGACACTGAGCCAAGCTGAATAACAGAGGAGGCCATGCGGTGCAAAGCCAACAAAATCAAGATTTTTTTTTATCTGAACAAAAAGCTACACTATTTATATTAGATTCTTTGCAAAAGAATAAATTCATGTAAATTATTTAAATTTTCAGTCATGTTAACAAACATGTAGCTAAGTCAGCAATTGCCAAAAGACGGTGATCCAGTGCAGCCTATTATATACTGTACACTAACTACAGAGCTGTTTGGACATGGTGGTCAATACGTCTTGTGGTCATTGAAATTATCTTATACTTCCACCAATGGCATCAAACTACAGAAATTATATTCAGAAACTCAAAACTTTATTTCAGTGCATCTACGTTGCTGCCTTGCCACCTAATACTGACACTTGAAAAGTCCCAGTTTCACTTGATGTTGCAGAGAAAGTAGTTAGTGCACAATTAACTTGATTAACAATGAGAATGAACCATTTGTTATTTTATCCCAAATCACAAACCAGCACATTTTCAGTTGGTAGGTAAACTTTAATCTTTGCCATTTGTCTATTTAATTTAGAAATAAATGAAAGGTAAATGTAAATGTATAGCCGCCATGTGCAACTTCTTGAAACAACAGATTTTGTGCATGTGAATGGATATTACCAAGCATAAATCCACCATTATTGTAACATTGATTTCTTAATGTTTTTGGGGTACATGGTGATGAGCTTGACTGTAGCAAACATTAAAAGATCATAGAAAACGAATCCTTCATCCTGCTGCAACGTTTGTGAACAGTGTGAACTCCTGATTCCTCAGCCTGATGCTACTGTAGCCGAACCTCCTGAGGTGGGAACTTGACCAACTGAGAGTGAGGAAGCTGAGATAAAGAATTCATTCTAAAATAAAATGTAATGTTTCATACTGAGAGAATTAACAGTGATCGGGCATTTAAAGAAAACAAACCACACCATTTTCACAGATATGTTTTATTTGTCAAACTGAAAGAGCTTTTGTTTGAAGCAACATCTTTTTTTTTACTGTACATAGTTTATCACTCTCCTCTGCAGACTCAAACCTAACCAGCATTATAATAGGTAACGTTTCTATATAGTGATTGACACTTATGGCTGAGGAGGTAAGAAATAATATGTCAACAGCTGACACCGAAATACAAAGACATGATGGCTTTCCACTTTGCTGCCTGTGAGATGAAGTTTTACAGTGCACAAGACAATGGTGAGTACAAAGTAAAGGCCATTAGACTGTTAAGATATGCAAGAAAATAATGTGCCTGTGGACATGTCTGTTATACTGCACTATTCAGACTCGTACATCATGCAAACTTCCTCAAAGATTTGTAGCGGGCCTACTCTGTGATAAGAGCTCATAGGAAGCTAACTACTAAGATCAGTCAGGGCAGATGTTGGCCAAGATATACAGTAGCTCTCTGGGGATAAGCAATTGAAAAATCAAAATGGGGGGTAGGGAGTTTAAAACAAATGGTTTGTGAGTAATGATCTGATAATGCTTTATATATCTCCATGAACATAAGAAATTCACACAATGATTCACACCAATAACAGTTTTCACATACAGTCTTTTAGTGTATCTACACCAAAATACAAACTTGTGTTCAGCAATAACTTCACTAAGATTTTCCAAGATATCTCACTTTAGACATTTCAAGGTCCTTTTGGCGTTCTCTATTATATGTTTTATATCATATTTAAACCAGACTGCACTTAGATGTACTCAGTTCCACTTTTCCAGATAACAATCAAAATGTTTGTTTTGTTTTCAGACATCATACGGTTACTTGTCACCAACAAGGTACATGTTGATGGCTTGACAGTGGGAAACACCCTTGTACATAACAACATAAAATGAGTTACTTGGATGGTGATAGCTCTTGATGTTTTCTTGCTGTGCTTTTCAATTCATTTCAAATGTAGATTTAAGTCCAAAAATGTTTGATTCCGATGCATTTTTATTCATTAAATATAAAGTGGCACTCTTGTATTTCCAATCTAGTCAGCAGACCAAAATTGGAAAGGTTGATGCATTAAATTAAATAAGGTTTTCCTGTAAATGTTGTACTTTTTCTTTTGAGCTGTGCTGCAATAAGAACTGCATCATATTCCTACAATATGAAATGAGTAGGTCAGTAAGTGGTTGAAAGCTGACAAGTCAAACATGAAGCAGAAAAGTGGACAAGGCCCTTCAGCTCTTACTGTAGCACTTGAGAGCTTTGGGAAAGCTAGTCAGGAGTGAAAACCACTAGAGTAATCCAGGTCTATTTTTAAGTCTGGCAGAACGGCCTGTAAGGTTTGACTCTGAAGCAGTACCTCGGGTTATTGTTCACTTCCATTTCTTTAACCAGCTAAGCATCGCTGTTCATTTACTGCAGCTAACAGAAAAACCCATACAGTGAAAACCACTTTAATAGAATGTTATGATGTGACTGACATAACAGCACCTTTATCCATGTAACATTGTGTGTAAATAATTTCAGCACCCTGAAGCCATTTGAACATGCAGAGAGCTGCTGTCATGTCCTGCGAAAATACTGACACCTTCTTTAATAATTTTTTACTATATTAATTTAATCCAGTATGATAATGAATGAAAAATGAAAATAAAGACACTGTCCATACTTAATTTAGAGCTTTGTACTGTTACCACAGTTCATCATCATTGTAGATTTAAGATAATGATGTAACAGTGTAATTTTCTACGTCTGCTGTATTTTTTAAAGAAAGAACTTAATTAATGATTTATCCTGTTCAGTGGATTTAATAAAGTAAAACTGCCTTAAAATAATTAATTTAAAGCAGTTTTACTTTCTTTAACCCCTATGACAGGATACATCATTGTTAATTAATTGCTTTATTTTAAAAAGATAGCAGATAGAGGCATGATTTAAATAATTGCTCTCATCTGATGTTTAAATAATAATACATGTAAATCTTTAAATGGGTGGGCAATTATACATTTGTGTGTTGTGAATGACATCTATCCTGAGCTTTTTAAATGATTAAACTTAGATCTCCAAGACAACACAAATACATTAAATGCTTCAGACAAAAAAAAAAGCTCAATAAATACAGAAACAAGCATGGTAAATACAAAAAAAGAACAAGCACAAACAATAATTCCAAATATTTTAGAAAAAGTGTAGGCACAAATAAAAAATGGAAACGCTTTATGAAAGGATTAAGTCATTTCAACTAGAGACAGCCGATAAACCTCTACCAGTGCGGCAGAACCACTTTTCACTGCAGTGCTTGTTGGTCTCACATATCAGTAATCTTCAACAAGCGTTTGCAGTGTATTGTAATGTTTCAGAACTATTTAAATATGCACATAAAAATAGGTTCCTAAATCAAAGCGATTTGCTCTCAGGGCTGGAGGTTTTAAATGATCTGTCATAATATACATGTTTAATTCACCCACCATGCAATTTCTTAGTCTTTTACATATAATACAAGATGGATGTGTTAATGCCAGTGTTCGTTAGGATAAAACTGTGGTTTGAGGACGTGTAGCAATCAAAGTAAAATATATATTCAGTAATGCGATAACATGTGATCTCTACGTGGCATGTCTGGACTGTTTAGTTATGGTATGACGTTGTTGGTTAATCATGTTCAATGAGGAATGGCAGAACGATTTTCCATCTTTGTTAAAAAGTGATATTGTACAATGGCTTCCATGGCAACAAGTTAAAACCACAGAGAAGCCCCATTTCTGACTCCACACCTCACCCAACCCCTCCCATATATATTACAGATGTTCAGTCCTAACAGGATGGCAAATCTGGAAGAGAATAAAAAGATACAGATCAAACTTGAGAGAGAAAACTAAAAGACAAAAGTGGACCAGGGGCAGGTTTTAAATTATTGTACAAAAAACCAAAACAAACAAACAAATAAAAAAAAAAAAAAAAAAAACAGTGACCCACACAACCAAATACTTATTCTTGAAAAATCCATTGGAAATCAATTTCTTTTTACAAGCTGCAGAGTTTATTTTTGAAATACTGGGTGAGATACTCCAGTACGCCAAGTGACAGGGGGATGATGACAAGAAAGATGGAGAGACTTCACTCTTCCTCTGTGCACCCAAGTATTTCTACACGCAAAGTGATCCTGCCATACCATGACCAGGGAAGGATCCGGATGAGCCGAGCGTAGATGGGTGGGTCTATCACATTTTTTCTGTGCGTGTCATTGTCAAAGTTCCCTTGGAATACCTGTAAAAACAGCAGCAAGGAGACATTTTGAACCTGTTTACTTTTCACACAACTAAAATGTAATTTAGAGTCAAATCTTTGTCAGTTTGACTCAGTTTTCTGTACAAAAACAAACCACCATGAAAGCCCATTAACTCATTCAATGGATTTTATGACTCAGAAATCATAACCAAATGCTTCTGAGGAAAAAGTATTTTCAGTGAGAAACCACAAAAGCCAAACCCGGTGGCGTTTCACTGGCAGGCAAGCACAGAACATTCCTGATGCATTTCTTGCCTGATTTCTCCAGACTGTTACCTTGAAGGCTTCATGCCTGAACAGGTACTGAATGGAGTGCAGCCTATAGAGTTTCAGTGCAAACACTAACAATAACTGTCAGTCCTATTCTCTGTCCTCTTCCTGTTCTTTGGTTTTCTTTTATGAGCACATCCACAGCTAAGCTATGAAACAACTGTTCAAGGGTTAACCAGCTGCCACATACAAACAGGGATAATTGTTAGACTGGGACGTGCTCTTTTGTTGATTAGTAGAAGATTCATGCTGGTGTGTGCTTAATCGACAGTACAATGAAGTATATGAAAAGGAATGTATCTACAGGGATTGCTTCATTGAAGGATATGATCATTTCAATTAAACAGACATGATTATGCCTGCATAATTGGGATATAATGGAATTCACTGTGGTGTGGAATGGAAAGTTAGTGGGCTAAATCCAGGCAGGTGCTGGAGATGGAGGTTGACGAAAGCTTGAGCTAATTCCCTTACAAATAATAATAGATGCTGATTTGAGATTTAGACAGTGAAAACATGATTTCCAAGGTTTTCATTTTAACAAGTGCTACAGCAATGTCCATGCACCAAATATCACATGAATGATTTTTGGAGTAGAAGCATTTAGACTTTGTGTGGTTGGATAAATGTTGATACACTGTATAGGGATGACATTTGGAGATTTACATTTCAAGCACAGCAGCTTCTGTGTTTGTTGAAGGACAAAAAGACAGTGTGCTGGTTTTTAATACTAAAAAACGGTTTGAAGTAGAGTGCCACAGTATTTGGGGGGCACAAAAAGAGTAATTAATAATTGTGTAATGACTAATGAATGACTAATTACTTAGTGGCTGTGTAAGAGTTAATCGGAAACAACTTAAGAAGTGATGGTTCTTCTGTTTCACAGATACCTATGACCTAATCATTACCTACTGATTTGTTAACATAGTATCTCCCAGTCTATTATGTACTAACTCATTACCATCTATTAAGTAGATCTCAGTTCTGAATTATTCAGCAACTGCACATTAACAGTACATTAAGTGCCATTCTAAATTTGTTCCTCAGTAACTACTCATGTTTTTGTGTACCGTATTGTAAAATGTTGCTGAGTTCTGCTAAGTATTTTGCAAACTGGAAGAAACCATTCATCCTGTGGTAATTACAAACAGGATAACAGAAACTGAAACAGGAACTCTTTCATTAGGATTTGAGCCTTAATAACATGCTCACATTGCTGATTGTAATTTAAGACTAAAAAGCTGCAGTGCAGGGGAGTTGTCATCTGCAAGTGGGAGTGACAACCTCTCATGCTCATTTCTGCTTCCCTCATTAAACTGAAGCACAGTGTTGTTTTCTACTCCACTCAACTGGGTCGAATAACTTTAAACATTATGGAGGAAAAGGTGATTGTTGCAATCAACAAATTTCCAGTTCTTTACAAACTAAGTGAGTTTTAAAATAATGCACATGTATTGTTATATGCCAGTATAGAGGAGACATGAGAAATTAACTGCCAAATCAAAGTATACATCACAATTAGAGGTATTGTAATGTTAAGTAACAAAAACATCTTTACACCTTTGTCCATGCTGGCAAATCCTATTTTAAAATGGGAAGAAACATATGCAATATATGCCTTAAACTGAATGTAAATATACATAATCTAGATCCAGCTGCACAAATAATATTCATTCAGTCTTCTGCATTTTAAATCTCTCTGCATGATTATAAACTGGAACACTTTTAAAGAGACAGTACATTAGGATGGTGTCAGTCTTGAAGTTGTAATTGTGTATAAACCCTTTCACAAAACTCAACCAAACCTGTATTTCTGAAGCTACAATATTAGACTCAGACAAACAAGCTACTGATTTTCTTCCCTGTTCTTATGTGATTGCTACCATAAAGAACGCCACACATGTTTAGGCTGTTTGTAATTATTCAGATATACAGTATATAACAGTAACAGCTAGAATGTTAAAATGCTCTAATGTGTTTAGGCAACATACTGTAAGCTTGATGTTTGTGCTTTTGTAAACTTGAAACATTATAACTGGAAAACCATTTTCATTTAGAGCCTGATATCTATCATTGTAAAACTTTTAGAAACATAAGTGGAAAGTTCTTATAAGGGATCCAGTACTGGTTTAGAGATGAAATAGGCATTCTCATGTAATTGTTTCAGATCAACATATTATCAGCTATCAAACCTCTGCCTCCTCTTCCTAGCAGTATACTGTATGTACAGTATGCTTTTCACATGATATGACTGCATGTAACTCTATAGCTGGCGGGCTTGTTTCTATGGTTTTGTTGTTGTCAGTGCTTCTTTGAGTCACTCTTGCTGAGGACTAAAGCTGATATCATGTGACAGGTGTATACTTTCATAACTTTCCTCATTTCACACATATAATACAAACAACTGCATGACACCTTTTCATCATTTTCATCACCACTGAAGCCCTTTGTCTTCCCTGGGTTTCTTATCTATACTGTAGCATGGAGCTTAGACTGTAGTCAGGCATGGTTTGTATCTGCAGAAAAGCAAACAACACTGCATCACATGGCATACTGCCCTCTCTGTCATTCTTCTCTCTTATCTGTACTGTATGTGATACAGTCTCTGCTTGTTTTTCAACACTTTTTCAGCAGCTTTTACATATATTCTACACTGTATACACACAGTACCTGCTTCACAGGTGTTTGCCACAAACACAAATCTTGTGTTTGTGAAAAAACAAAATATGTTGCACAAATGCAATAGTGTAACCCTGTGGCATAGGGCCTACACTGATTAATTGCCATATGGTGTACCCCAATCTCTATGTGATGGTCAAGTCCCGTCCATGACCAGCACAAAAGTCTATCATCACAATGTTGTTAGGTTTCTGATGATCCAAGAGTCTTTGTGGTTTCCAATACGACTACCCTATATTTGCCATCACAAAAACTGCCACTCCTAAACATGCTGAAGGTGGGCCTATGTGATAACAACCCATCTTTATTGTTTTGGCTGAGCCCAGTTTGGCCCATTTGGTACAGGCACTTTGCCTTTGAGCTTGTCTGCAAGCTTTTTTTTTTTTTTGCTAATTTATTATTAATCACTGATAAGTGATGAAAGTCAGTTTTGAAACCCAGCACAGAGAATAAAATAAAACAAGAACAAAATAAATGTATGTGTTAACTTCTTTTCACCATCTATTCTATTACAAAATAAACATTTGATATTGGAAAATGAAAAACCCATCCAGGAGTGCTGCCAGAACTGTAATGCGACAACCAGTGCACATGGCAGCACAATATAAAAGCCAGGACAGGAAGGCCATAAAAGCAGCAGTTGATTGAAATATGACAAGAATCTCTCCTAGACTGTCTGGGGACGTGCAGAGTGTCGAAGGCAATGTCTCTAAAATAAACTGTCTGGAACAGGATATGTGAAGGATCCCAATAAAAGACCATATAATGTTAGGAAGAAAAATAGAGATGGGATGAGTGAAGTTTCAGTGCATAAAATAATTTAGAGGCAAATAGAAAAAAATAGAACAAAATGGCATTTTGATTCACTTAGCATTAGTAATTAAACACGTCTGAGGTACATTACCATAGAGGGAAGATCCAAGTCATTACATTCACATTACTCTGTGAAAGCTGTATGGCACTTAGCCATGTCCTGCTATTTCCCAAAGCCTTTTGTTGCCACATAATCAAGCAATGTACGCCTCAGAAGTATGAAATGCATAGACATCATCAGGAGTAATTAAAAACATATCAATAAACTTATTTATTTGCTCAAAGCCTTGATGAATCCTATTCTCAAATTTCAACAAAAGTTGAACAGCTGTACAGCAGGTTAAAATGTGGCCTTGGGTGGATGATGTGGGACATGCTCCATGAATTTTTAAAAATGTATTCTGTGACCTCCTAATGATTTTTTTTTAAACTTAAATTCATTGTCAAGATAAGCCAAACTCTGTCTGTGGATCCAATTTGGACAATTTTAGGCTTTTTGTTGTTATTGATGTGCTGAAACAATATATTTTCCAGAAATCAGTTATGTTTACTTATTTTATGTTGTCCGTTTCAGCTTTGAGGTAGACTGAGGCTATGGCTATGGCTGCACCATAATCAGATCACTGCAACTACATTTCTGCTTCATTAATGACAGTTTCCCAATAAAGAAGTGACCAAATGAGACAGCTACTGTAGGTGAATCCCAAGCTGCTTTGCCTGACCTGTAGTCAAGCTGCCCGACAGTAGGCATGCCAGGACGATAGAGGAAAAGCTCCACGCAACTGAGGTGGAGCCGATTCTTTTGAGTCTTTTGCCAACCACTGGCACTAAAATTCTTCAACATACTGTATGCTAGCATTTTTCACTTTACCAGAAATCAGTTACAAGAATAAATACAGTACAAACGTACTGGACTTGCATGGCAGAACTATAACAGTAAACCTTTTGTCTACTTAAAAAACACACACAAGGTTTGTTTTTATATTATTCAGTGAACTTTTATTTAAGTATGTGGGAGCTAGTTGAGGGCATATCTCACCTCATTGCTTCCAAATATAATCATTTGATAAAATGATGATGATCACTTAATAAAATGCTAGAGTCTTGACTGTAGGATACTACAGTCAAGATTCTAGAATACAGGGCGCATTTGTCTGTGCTGGTTTTCAGGCTGACCCAGGAGCCACAACTCTGCTCTCAACTATTGATTTCCCAGACTGGTAGTCACGGGTTTGCATTACTAAGGAAGGCCTTGTGTGCCTCTGGAGATACAACACTGGCCATACTGCATTATTTAAACCTGCAGCACAGGTCAAGTGAGCAGGTCCCCAGATCTCTTAGCCCCCTGAGCCTCATGTTGCCTGACCCGAGAGCGGTGATACCAGGAAAAGTCAGCCATGTCTTCCCTGAAAGGTCAACAGCAGCGTGTCAGCTTAGAAGCAGCAGTTACACTCAATCAAGCTGAATTTAACAACTAGCCACTATCAGGCAATACTGTATGTCATGTTTTATAGTTATGCCATTTTTGTTCTTGTACTATATACTACATTAAACCTTGCTGCAAATAAAATACATGACAATAGAAATAGAAAATATGACTATTGGTGGTTTATCTTAAAGATGATTGTAGTCAGAGCTGCTGTATCAGTTATCCTCTGACCTGGAGGGAGTTGAAAACTCTTAATGGCTAATTAACCCTGTGTCATCTGAGTAAAACACTATTAAACATAAATCAATTGCTTTTGTGCTTGGTTACCCCCATCAATGGTCCGTGTAAATATTGACACCCAGGAAAGAACGGTGGTGCAGGACTAGGCAGCTTAGTGACCCAGGTATAGGAAGCATATGCATGTGGGAATGCAGTCGAGCTGATAGGTATAATTATAGCATGTCCCAGTTTAATTATGTTTAAACAATGGACTACTTTGTCACTTGTCTCACTTACAAGTGGAGTACACAGGTTTTGGGGATTTGTCTAAAGAAAAGGCAAACAAGGCACTCTATGGATTTTGTAGAGAGAGACTGTTGTGTGTGCCACTGTGCACTGCTTTGACAGCATCTGTATTCTGACAGAGCCTCCTCTCTCAATCTAGATCTAACTGCCTGCAGCCTGCCACACAGGAGCTGGAGGGGGGAGCTGAGAAGAATACTTACAAGCCTCTACCACTGTGCCTGAACCAGACACCCAGACATACACACATACACATTCACGGTAGATCCATGCCAAGTCAAGCATTGTGGTGTACCAGGAGGAGCCTTGGGATTCCAACAGCCAAATGTGTCCTCTAGTATTATTGGCTGCTTCAGCTGAGTGAAGGGGGAAAACACCTTGAAGAATCATACATCTGAACAGCCCCCTTGGCTCCGTCTAGGGACAAACTGATTGACATTCTTAAAAACCTTGCTAAACATCCCTGCCCTCTAATACCAAGCACACACACTCAGATCAACTGCATATCCTTGGTCCTGCTCTTGATTATACAGCTTTAACAACACACAGAAGCCTATAGCTGATTATAGCAGTAAATCCTTGTGTAGTGGGAAGAAAATGTTGCATTTCACTGAGCCCCACCCCCTCCAAAATGGGATTTAAAAATAAAACATAATTAGCATAATAGGTTTCAGAAATGTCACAAATATTTCTCTCTCTTCCCATTGCTATCTCAGATTATGCTTGCCAGGCCTCTGGAAAGCATCCAGTGCTCAGTACTGAGATTGGTTCAGTGAAAATCAGGCTGAGCATGCAGTGGCCCATATCCAAAGATCATCATGGGTGCTGAAATTATGAACTCCTCAAGCAAAGGATTTGAACTGCAAAAATGGAAAAAGAAAAAAAAAAAAATTCTGGGCATTGGCTGCTGCTCTGGCTCCGCAACAAGAATAAGGGCATGAATTGATATCTGTCTGTTGAGGGGTGTAATTTACTTTCAGGGGCTGTCATATGTCAGCTTTAAAGCAGGTGTATCACACCAAACCAAACAAAATAAAAGTCCATCTTTAAGAAAATCTTATTTTGAAATGGCAGCTGCAGTTCCACAGACTGCTCAGAATCAGTTTTTACATGAATGCCAGATGTCATAGCTGATGCTGTTACTGTGTTTGCATGGACTGCAGTTAAACTGTGAACTCAAGTTTGATAGCAAATTAGTGACTAAAGAATTGTAAGCTATGAAAAACAAATGCTTTCATATTAGAATATTATTTTAAGTGTGTGAAAGACATTTTCTTTAATACATTCATCTGTACAGATATGGACTGAAGATTGAGTCTAGTCTAAACCACTCTGTCTTCAGTTATTAGTATAAGGGTCTTAACTTGCACTTGCCCATGTAACATATTAGTCTGTGGTTGTTAAACCTTGAGAGATTCTTTAGTCACAAAAAAAGGTTACACTCAAGCATCTGAATGTCTTATAAGCACTCAGATTGAACTATGTGTGCACAACTTTCTATTTAGTCACAAAATATTATGCATAACAAGAAATCTTACATTTAAGATGAACAACCTTTACACAGTCAAACAGTTCAGTTCAGTTTCAGGAAAGATTTTACACATTTATTTATGCAAGTGTTTTCTACAAGTTTTAAAACAGTTTTAAAACAATAATTATAATATAAAGCTTTTGTTATATAAAATATAATATAAAAAGCCTAATTTAGACTGCAGATTGAAACAGAACCGATTATACAGTATAACAGATTAAACTGAAGATATTCCATGATTTCAGAGTGATTTCAAGCATCACTGTAGTGTTTGCTTTTTTGTGCAATATTCATGTACAGTATGAATTCTGTTAGATCTCTGCTTCTTGATTTTTCATAGTCAACACATGTCTGATACATGAATGAGCTGGAGAAGTAGGGCTTATCTTTCAATAAAACAGCAAGAGAGAGGAGTAAATGCTACCTCTCTTGCCACCAGTATCTGAAAGACAAGGGGCTTCAGTTGTAACCTGGTGCCTTCAGCTCTATTGATATCAGCACAGCAGCTGCTGCAGCCCTGCACTCGCTGTTGTTGTTGGTGACTGGAATGGACACGTGTGCTGTGTTGAAGGGCCGTAAACAAGATTTTCAGCATAGCAGTGGCCAGGCCAGGCTGCCAGCAGCGTCTTATCTGATCCCAAACCAGAGAGAGGCAACTGGACAGACCAGGGAAGGTCTGTTAGAGCCATAGATAAGGAGATGCCAAAGGGAAGAGAAAACGAGAAACAGACAGGTCCCAAAATGAACATTTTCACACCTAATACTGCACCTGTCTGTTGGATATTTGCTGCCTTGTACTCTTTTCTGCTTCAGGTTTCTGTCACTCTGCATTTTTCGTTTGGTTTTCAGTTTCTCTACACAGAATGCCCATTTCCTTTATACTGTATAATTCAAAACTCACAGTACCCACAGGCATGCATTTATGATTTGACAGTCTTTTTCACTGTGTCTGGTTTGTATACATGACAATAAAGATGTTTTATTCAGATATACCTTTGTAAGTCAGTATGTTTACATACATGGCTTATGGCTGTTTGACCTGTGTTTGACCATAGTCATTATGTGGTGTGAGAGCTACTTACCTTGTCCTTTCCTTGTTTCTCATCTTGATATACATTCCACCGCTCGCCATCATTACTGTAAGCAACTTTGTATGAGCCAACAAATTGGACATGGCCAAAGTCTTTAGCTCCCTGGGTGATGATACCTGTGACCTTGGACGGCACAAGCAAGTCCACCTGAGTGAGACATAGTCCAAAGAGAGAGAGGGAAACACAGAGGAAGACAGCAGAATGATAAATTTCTTTACTTAATAAACTTAACTAGTGAAAAGAGTCAGAGTCCAAAATAGTCAGCATCTTTGTTTTCTCTTTTGATGATATCAGAGGATTTACTGAAATACACTTGATACAAGATGTCAGTTTCAGTTATTCACAGAATACTTAACAACACCGCTAAGTCCACAACCTCGCCTCAGCAAAACAAAAATCACACGCTGCAGCAGCTTCTGAGACCCAGATGGCTCAATTTGGGTTAATTTTTAATAGGTTCTCATTTGTTGCAAGCAATTTACAGCGCACGGGTGCTAGGCAGGGAGCACATAAACTTATATTGACGTCTTAGTAAAGCTGAACCCCAAAATGCATTACAAGTATAGCTCCACTGTATTTACCTACTGCAGCTCACTTTGCTTTAGAAGATTAAGTCTAAAAGAGGTCAAGATTTCTTCTTAGTAAGAGTTTTCCACTGTGTTAATTATATCAAATGAATAATGTATGTGTACAATCTAAAGCAGAAATTAAGAGAAAGGTGTTGCCTACTAACATGGGCAATGCAGTGCAGTGCAAAAATACAGTCCTTATTGTAATGGAAAATCAAGGGTAGTTTTATAAAATAAATTCCTCTCCCACTGCTCTTTCATAAGCACAAAGCAGCAGGTGTTGTGTAATGTTCATTATTCATAATGGAAACTGTGCAGACATACCTTTATATTTCTGTAGCATATGAAACAAAATGTCTGCTGTTGTTTTATACACAATAACAAACCTTGATTACTTCTAAATATCAAAACAAGGACAAATAAATGCCATAGAATTTCCATAACTTCCCATGTGATTCATTGTATCTTGTTTTATAATAAGACCATAAAAAGAATTGATAGCATTACCATTTCTAAGTCCTTAAAATGCTAATAGTGTAAATGTCAGTATAAAACCATCTCACTTATCATATACATCTATGCGGCACCAATTCGCAGTCAACACAGGATGAAAAACAAGGTGCGACTTGGCATTTTGCTGTCACATGGGAAGATAGTGGCAATATTTAGAAGCACAGAGAGAGCAAGAGAGAGACAAGCATACAGATTTATATCTTCTGTTCACTATACACAAGATTGAGGCCACCATACATCAAAGTAATTGGTCTGGTCATAGGCCAACATACTGTGTCACACTGCTCTGACAAAACAAAATAGGGCCCCGTGTAGATGAAGGAAATAAGCAAACAAACTGAAGTAATGAATGAGGTATGGCTCGGTTTCATTACATCTTATGGTTTTGACACCTTGCAAAAACACCACAGCCCACCTCAGCACATCGTGCCACACTTTCATTGCCTAAAATATGTTACAAACGCTGAAACAAATCTATTTTTTGAGCAGCGATTTGAATAAGCTCACTCAGGTTTTTCATCTCTCATAAGGTTTGAACACTGCTCGAGAGCTTCTCTTTCCTCCCAGCTACTTTAAGATTAAGGCGTGCTCCCTGGGTATTAGACAGACCTTCTTAAATGCAGACCTCCTGCTGTGTACATAAGCAGGCATAAATCTGGGTCCTGACACACATGTAGACAAAGCCATGCCTTAACCACTACAAAGCAAACTCTTGGCTCTTTAAAAGGCATCCAAGTGGATAAACTCCCAGCTCAGATGTTAAGCTAATGAAAGCAGGACAAAAAGCCGCTGAAGATTGTGTGCAGACACAATGTAATTACTAACAATAGTGTAGTTTGCAGGTATGTAATTATGCAGATGCTGCACGCTGTACTGTATCTACACTATTCATGAAGCTTCTCCTTCAAATGGAAGCTGTCTCTGCTTCCCTTTGTGTGGAAAGTAGCACAGATTTCTGTTTGTGAAAATGTTTAAATGAATACCTTTTATAATGGCAATTATGACACAACAACCTATATGATAAAGGGAACAGAAAGGAACAGTGGTGAGAGCTACTTGGTTGATTTAAAGGGGCATGACACCTTGCATTGTGAGGCTTTGATTATGCTCTGGCTTTAGGACGTTGAGATAATCTTGTTCTACTGAAGCACTCAAGTCTGCCACCAAAACAAAGGCACACTTGAAGGGGAACCTGTAATTGCTGTCGCAGGTAGCGGTAAAAAAATACGACTGCCCCTAGTGACAATAGCTCTCAACACTTTGATGGGCCAAACTGAATTAGGGAGCAAGATAAGCTTGTTAAAGCAAGGCCTCTCTTCCAGTCCCCACCTTCTGTTCTGTTTTCCATCGCACTCTCAACCCCATTCCCTCCTCTGTGAGCTGCTAACTCTGAAAAATTAGGAGTCTTTGTAGCAATCTTTGAATGCTAGTGGCATAGGTGTTTTTGAGAATCAATTTTAGGGTGTTTCTCACTGTGTCTGAGATGATCTAATCTAAACTCCCAGTTTTCCCAACAATACAGCCGCATATCGAAATCTGAGACGGGGTCAATTATCTATTTGTATTTCTCTTTGGTGGTAGTGTGTGAAGGGCCAATGCTTGTGCACTTCTACCAGGCAAACACTAATCTCCCCTGCTCATTAAGATGAGAGCTGGTGTGCAAATCTCATGTCCCTATTTGAAGTGACTTTGCAATCCCAGGATAAAGTGATTAATGCAGTGAGAGGCAGCTTTATAAGAAGATGAATGAGACCCAGTTTGCTATTTTATGAGTACAGCACATGCATACACACTGTAGCACCCTGCTGACATTCTCCCTTCAGCTGTGCTAATTTAACTGTATGTGTTGAAGACTCATTTATTCTTCACAGCCTGCGGGAAACACGAGTGTGTGTGATGCACATGTAGATATTCTCCTAAATCAGAGAATTCAGAATTACGTGCACACAACTTATGTCACGAGGAGCATAACGATATGGCCCATCACCCCAACAACACGGCAGCTATCATTAAAGCTTAAAGTTGGTGTGAGAGCATGAAAACATCTTGTTTGACTGCTCTTCTCTCCCCTGGAAGCCGTGAAAAACTTAGAGAAAGTCATTTTCTTTATCATACACTGAAATGCCACAATGTGCTAGAAACAACGTTACTATGTAAAGTTCATTTGCTATTGCTATTGATATGTTACAGTGGTTATGATGCTAAAGAGCAGAAGGTCTGCTTAAGGCTCCTAAGATGAAAACAAGTTGACATGGTAAGTTTTAACATAAATTCTGGATTAAAAACTAGGTGTGGAGTTTGAAAGAAGTGGGGTCTTAGGAAAGGTGCATTACAGGACACGCAGGATCCAGCATTTCTGGAGCTTCACCCACACTAGAGATCAGCAGTCAAAATACCTCAGCCTCAGCTGCTTCAGTTTTGACATCTCTCTTTTGAATCTATCTCCTCTGTGGAAGTGAAAATTATTGCAAAATTTATGTTACTCACACACAATCACTGTCACTGGCTGACATGGAGAGAAAAGTTAGAACCATCACAGCTATTCAGTTTGTTTTGACTGATTCTGAGCTCCATTTGTGTGAATTTTAAAATATGATGTCAGATCTTCCTGCTATCTGTGCATAGTATTACATGTCACAAAATAAAACACACCATTCTCTGCTGTTACAACCCTACCTTGTCCAGCAAAGCCCATTAACCCAAAAAGTAAATCCCAAATGACTAGAGGAAACAAGAGGAATGAGGCTGAAGCCAGCCAGTTTCCAGACAAATGGTTGATGGAGTGCAGCACTTCTCTGCCTGTTTGCGTCCTGACACCTTTCTGAGGTAAAATGTGCTGTACCACACAGAGAACAGCACGTTTGAAAAGATGAACCAGGCGTCTGAGTCTCATTGAGCTTGAAATGTTATCTGAAAAGTACTGAATTGCTTTGTCTGTGTGAAAGCACGCTGTCCCCAGTCCCATGACTGAAGTGAAAATAAACAGATATAAAATGCAGTTCAACACATATATAGAAGTACTCAGCAATCACACTGTTTTAAATAATTAGACTGGAACTTCTATTAAAACATTTAGTTTGCTTTGATCAATTACTGTAACAAGCAAACATCCTCTAGACCTTCATGAACTCTAATAACTTATTAAAAAAGAAAGTCTTAGGTGCTGATTATAAATAGCTGCAGGTCAAAATAAAATAAAAAATCAAAGCGGGAAAAAGTTTTTTAAGAGCTATGAGTCTGCTCATTTCAATATTGTGACAATGTACGCATTTAAACCTTCAGGCAGCCTAGAACATGAGGCAGTACTCAGCATGTTTGGTGACACCCAGGAAACTATTTTAAGATAATAATCCACAAATGAATCCACACATCCTACCTGTTAGATAAAGATCTTTTCTACATAATTATAAAAAACCAAAAAGTAAAAAACTCAAAACAAAACAGATGTGTCTAATTAAAACATTGCACAAGGTTTGTGTGTTCCTCAGGTTAATTACATGGAATGAGCAGAAACTGTACCCTGTTAGGAAACTTCTAACTTGATTTTAGGTTAACATGATAGTTTGATTAAATATTGTTGTAGTCACCTTGGATGATATCACTTTATCATACAATTTAACTACACAGCCTAAACGTCAGCATACAGTGCATGCAGCATCTTTATATCTACAGTCACTATTTGGAACCTGGTTTAAGTTACACTTCTGTTTATGATATTGCTACATTGTGACTCATTCTCTCTGGCACTTCCATGCACAAACTCTCTATCAACCTAAATCTTTTATTGTTTGGTAGTTTTTTCTTCTACAGTTTTGTTTATCAGGTGTTACTGTCACTATCTACCTCACTCATGGTGTTGTGTGCATGTCAAACTCTACATGTGAAAAGTATCACACGGTCATATTATCTAACATTATTGTTAAGCCCTCTTTTTTTGGCCTCTGGGTCTTAAGTGGCAGACATGCTGCAAACACACACCACACACACTCCTTCCTCAATCGCCTTTCTGATACGTTTCAACGTGGGGTGGCAGGATGCCCGGAAGGTGTAAATGCCTACTGAGTGCTCACACAGTGAAAGGAAGCTGTGCAGACAGTCTGAAGTGTGACTCAGTTGCTGTGGAGCATTGAGTATACAAAGGCAATGACAGAGAAAGAAAGGATCATACTGTCTTACACTGCTCAGGTCACATTCTGGCAGAAACCTGATCTTTCTTGGTATTTGCAGCAGTGGAAAGTAGCTAAGTATAACTACACAAGTGCTGTGCTTAAGTACAATATTATTCTTTGTATTTCACTGTATTTCACAGAGAAATATACTTTATACTGTAGTGCTGCAGTTACTAGTTACTTTGCAAATTTGAATTATTAATATAAAATACAATCAACTAATAAATTATGCTATATCATTACTGGTTAAAGTGAGATTAAAAATTTTGATCCCATAGGGGAAATTCCCAAACTCCTCAGCGGTATCTACTATAACATAATTAATATTAGCTCCGCCTTTACCAGCTGCAATATTAAAGCGCTAAACACATTAACGTGTCAATAATTATAATCATCATAATAATACAATGTACGCTATTCTGAAAATTAGTCAGCCTGCATAATGAATACTGTTAGTTTTGGTCCTTTAATTTGCTTTTGTACTTTTACTTAAGTAACATTTTGCATGCAGGACCTTTACTTGAAGGAGAGCATTTCGAAGTTGTGAGACTGCTACTTTTTCTTAAGTAAAAGAGCTGAGTACTTTTCCAGCCTCTGGTATTTGACTCATATGCAATGTTTTTTTAAATGCTGAATGTGGAATGTGAGTCAAACACTCTGCTGAAGGAAACATCTCCATGTGGAGCTGTCCTGGCATGCAGATAGATGTCTCTGTTACAGAGCAAAATGGATTGTTTTGGCAGTATATTATGAGAGTAAGCTGGTTGGCTGGTCAAGCCACATCTCACAGTCAAAATACTGGGGATATAAATAAGGATAAAGCACTGTGCAATGACTCATTCTGAATTGCAAATTGGTGGCAAGCACATCAATCTGTAAACCAAACACTTTGTACATGGCATGAACATTGCTAGGCATTAGACATCCTCCCCCATGCTCGCACTGCCTTTTCACTCCAGTCTTCATGCCTGCACACATGCCTGCAATGTCAATTAAATTCTTTGTTATTCTTCTTTAAAATATCTACAGTTTTTCCACCTTCAAATATGGCTAATATGCTTAAACATGCAATGAATGATGCCTGTGTGCATACTGTATAACCCCAAACAATCTGCAAAGACCTGAAGCAATATCTTCTTTTTAAAACACAGATTTGTCAGACACGTCTAGCCATGCTAGTGGCATGGCTCTAAGGATGGTAATGTTGGCCTACCAGTCATTTATTCCATGACTTCGGCCATGATATTTAAATAAATACCCACAGTGCCCAGAGCATGAATATTACTGACTTTTATAATTCTCTAGCTTCTCACTTAGCTTCACTAGCAGTGGGTCAGTATCTACTAGATGGGTTGGCACAATTGTACAGACATTTATGGTCTCAAGAGGATGTATCCTCATGACTTTGATGATCCCCTAGCATGTTTACTCTTGTACCACCATGAGGTAGATTTTTTTGGGGGTTTGAGTCCAATGTCATGACAGCTATTGTGTGAACTGTCGAGATATTTGGTACAAGCATTCATGTTCCTCTCAGAATGAACTGCAATAGCTTGGGTGAATCCAAAGAAAAACTCTTAGAAAACTCAATGTATTGGCAATGTATCATTACAAATGCTATCA
>NW_018127903.1:2474408-2479997 GCF_001952655.1 Monopterus albus | reverse complement strand
GTCATTTATAATTGAACACAATAACCTAAGTACTTTAAAATACAAAGGACACATTTAGACCATTAAACTATTATTTGATGCCTCACCCCCCTCACCCCCATCCACACCCCCTCAGCCTTTTGTCAAACTCAGTGCTTTAAAGCACAAACATTAGGCCACTCAGAACACACAGCTGTGAAATAATGTCTTAGTCCAGCATTTCAAGTGGAGTCTAAATGGCTGTAGAAACCAAGGAAGGGAATTGGGAAAAGGAGCAGGAAGGAAATCAACCATGGTGGTCTGGATCATTTACAGCTATTACAGCAGGGAGAACAGCATCTGTAGAACCAGTGAGTTGCATACCATGTCAGTATGAGTGAAGTGAGAGAGTCAGATCTGTACGCGTAAAAAATGGCCTTGACGCTGCACCAGTAAGGGGCTTGGGGGATTTCACACTCTGTTTAATGTTCAGTGTGACTAGACAAGTGATAGACACTTACTTACTGATAAAATCTCAAGTAGTCTGTCTCCCTCTGTGATCTAGTCAGGAATAGAATCTGAATGCTGGTGGTAAAAAAATAAATAAATAAATAAAAACTGCCTCTTTATGGAGCATCAACCAAGTGTAAAATCTGAAACATTTGACGATCTAAATGATCTAAAGTGCAGTGTTCCTGTTCTAAAAATGATGATACAGGTTTTTAGAGGTCCTACAAACTAGGTGAGTTAAAAATAAAACCCTTTACAACACTGGCTGCAATGCTTGAAGCTCATCATATCTCTCTCCTCTCCCCTCTCTCCTGTTCTCACGTAGCATATAAAATATTCATATTAAATTCCCACATGCATGCATATACACATAAACACTGCAGAAAAACATCTTTGCATGCAATTAAAAATGTGTAACATTTATGAACATACAGTAAGTGGTCTCTATACGACAGATGTCACGTGAAATGAGTCAATGCCTGGTTGTATACAGAACCTTAGTTTAATGTTGCACTCTTCTGAATTAATTATATTACTTGCATGCTGTCGTGCTGCTTCAGTGTACTCCATGCTCTCCTGGGTGTATGACATAAAGACGTCTTAAACGTATAGAGGTGAGTGGGAGATGCTCTGCTTGTCAAGAGAGACTGTGAAACCACAAGATACACCGTTGGAGCCAATCTCTGCTGCACCGATTTAAGCTTGGGCACCTTCCCTTTGACAATTCCCACAGATCCCAAGATTATACTAGACACCGCTGAAGACTCATGAATCAACCATCCCAAGATAAAACAGATAAATGCACCCTAAGTTAGCTGAGAGGGAGTGAGACAGATGGAGATAAGGAGAAAGATTGCAATGTGGTGCTGAACGAGAACATTTCTTCCTTGGATAATGAAAACAAATGAGTACCTTATACAGGTTCTAAGCAGACCTGTACATTTAAGGATATAGTTGGAGGGAGGGGACACTAAAACCCACCCAATTGAATCAGGGAAGCAGATGGATTTACTTTCCTTTCCGTAACTTCATTTGGAAGCTAATTGAATGAGCATACTAGCTGCAGGCAAATTGAATATAGAGCAAAGAAAGAGCCATATTGAATAGGATGAGGCTCTGATGAAAATGCCCTAATGGAATTTAGATGTTTTCAAATGACTGTGGATTCTTTCTAAAATTCTTCCTGAATTCTTGGATAATGTTCTCAGGGTGACTGAATTAGCAATAGATCTGGGCAACACTGTAGGAACAACAAACTGGTATTTATATCTATTCAAATTAGAATAAATTTAGCAATATGAAGGAGTCTTTAACAGATACGCAGCAGTTATAGATACCTGGTATCAGATGAGTCCCATCTGATATACCACTCCATATGAGTCTGATAATGACCCACAACAACTCTCTTGGATACTGTGATTCTAACACTATTGTATGTTATTGTAGTGGCCATAATGAAATTGTAGGAAAACAGCCACAGTGGAAAAAAACAATTCCTCCTTAACATGATGATTCATGTTCAAAAAGACTCTGCAAATCTTATATTCATGTAGACAGTGCACATGACTACATGGTGCAAATTAAATCTCGCCTTTCTGAAACTGGGCTGGCACATCTGCAAAAGCTGGTTGAGCAATTTGCAGTCATGATTACAGTACATCTGTTATCCTGGCTTCAAAGCTTGGGATCAGTGGGTGGTGCTATGTACAGCTCAGATCTTGTCAAAAAACAGAAGACAAAGAAGATGCAAAAATGTAGCTAATATATTAGACATGGCTGTATATCTGATGACAGAATGCAACTTGGTGTGAAAACTATGAGACTGTTAATTGTTTTGTTTGTTTTTTCAGTGGCAAATGTTGGCTCAGTTGGAAATGTGTAAATCCCACCAACATTGTTTTGGCAACGAATTTTGTATGTTAACTCCCGTGAAGGACGAAGCGGGATGATGTTTACATGCACAGAAATGTAGGTGCAGCCTGAAAGCTATGCTCAAACCGCTGTTCATACAGTACATACTTAACACTTTTTCAGCATAACATCTGTGGCTAATTGGTTGTGTGCTTCTCACTGATTGCAAGAGAAATCACCTGGAGACACTGTCCCTCTAACATTCTGTTTCTTTAATTAGTTCGGCACTTGGCTGCAGGTGCTGTTCCTATTGATTCAGTTTTGTATGTAGAGTAGTGGGACAAATAATGATAAAATGCCGACCAGCTGGTAGAATAAAGGATATATTTAATGCGATTAGAGCTTTAAATAGTTAGATTTGTAGGGACAAGTTTCGTTATCTGTTTCTCACCAGATCAAGAAACAGATCTTCAATAATAAAAATGCTGGATTTAAGGGGACACCCTCTGTACGCTGCCTAACAATTAATGGTCATAAGCATGATGTTTTCATTTGGGGGCCTCAAGACTGAAACACAAAGAAGACTTTGTTCTCACACTTGAAAGTTCCAAATGAATTGTTATTGTACATTTTCAGTGAAGTACTAGACATGATCATTTTTATTCCAGATCAAAATCCCTCTTAAATCCTTTCATGCTACATGCAATGCCTTTACTCTTCTCTGAGACAGCTTTCTGTTTTAAGAAAGGACACACTTCATTTTTGCTGCATACACACTCAAGAAGAAATCGGAGTTTCAATGGGACAAATTAAAGCCATTCTCCTCTATGTATAGATGAAACAAACACCCAGCTAATTCTGTTGATTAAAAGAAATAGAGTTTGTTGTCAGTAGCACTGTATTTCACATAGCGATTCGATTAGGAAGCTGTGCTCGGCAAAATTGGTGTAATGGTAATACCCGGTTTAAAACAAATGCACGCTCAGAGGCACTGAGTGGGAATCATTCTTGCATTACGTCTACTTATTGTTCCTTCCAGCCTGTACTACACATGGGACAATGCTCAATGTGACATGCCACCATGCTCTGAAGCCTCAGGAATCACTGGCAAACAGCCAGGGTAATTTACTTCTTTAGTATATTAATTTATGCTATTGTGATACGACAAGATGTTTTGAATAACACTATTTCATCAAATGCACTTTAAAGTGCTTCCAGTGTGACAAGCACTATTTAAGACAATTAGAATCAATTGTAGAGAAGAATATGATGAATAGTATTTGAGACACAAAAGCGATACTTGATTTGCACTGAAACTGATTTGGCATTTTAGCTGTGAATAATCTTTAATTTTTATGACAAGCCCATGATATTACAAATGTACCATACTTTTGACCTCAAACCTCACAGTATTAGAATTAACATAATTATTCCAGTAACTACTATTTTTGAATTTCATAAGCCTAATGATCAGACACAATTATACAGTATGATAGAATATACAGTACATAGATTATGCTGTGTATGTACGTTTCTAATAGAATAAAGCTCCTTGGTACTCTCCACTACAAGAATGTAACATATATTTTATCTAATGACAGTTTCAGATTATAAAATTTAAGCCAGATAACAGCCCAACCTGATGGACGTAGAGCATCAATACAGACAAACGATGCAGGACACGACAATCGATCGTTTTATCATCTATAGTGTGTCATAGTAAACGACAACCAACGCTGTGTGTGGGATGCCTCATGATGTCCCTACACAAAGTCTAGCATGTCAGAATATTTTTTCAGTGTTTACAACATAGTGGGTTGACACTGACCAACAGGAGCAGAGATGGCTCTTCTGTTTGCAACATTTTTGGCATATTGAACTGAACCATATTTATTAAATATCACAGTGATACAGGTAATATTAGCATATTGACTTTCACAGTCAGCCTATCAGGACTAGCAAGCTACTTTTTGGCTTTCCTACTGGTAAAACAATTATTTTTAACTGCTACCTCAAGTTATTCGTGAAGGACAGACAACACATAGGCTGCTGCACTCTTTTTGCAACCCACAGGCAGGTTCATGTTTTTTTTAAATACTTTTCCAAACACAAGCAGCCAGTATTACACACCACAGAGGTTATGCTGTGTTTATATTCTCCTGGTCCCTGGCACCTCTGAGTTGGGAATGATGGCAGGCTGTGATCTGTCAGCTACCAGGGTGTAGTCTGTCATATCCCTCATCTCAGACCGTATAACTCTATAATCATGTAATCTGACATAGTGACCATCATATCAAACCAAAAAAAAAACTGTCAGTCTGAGCCAGGAATTACATGTTGTTTCAAATCTTATGAACTTATGAGCCATACCCTTCCTTTTATCTCCACAACACTGAGTTCATGTAGGACACCGGCCTCTTGTGCATGTATATAATCTCACACTTATTAATAAAGGGGATAAGTGGGAGCTGACATTTAAACCACAGTACACAGCACTGTACCTAGTGATGCCTGGATGTCTTACCCTCTTGCCATGTTCACAGCTTTCAACAACAATGCTCATCATTACATGTTCAGATGGGTCTGGATGGGCCTTTATTTTCTGTAAGCTCCCTTCTAGATCACACTCAAAGCCAAAAAGTGTGAATTCACTGCTTCAGCTGCCCTCCTCTCTAGGCCGTAGCCATGTGCTGTACTGTACAGATGGATTTTTGCCAAAGTCAGGAAACAAATTGCTGTAACCCAATTCTCTCATACAACTGTAATATTTTTTGAGGACTGACGACAAACAAAAATAAGCTTTTGCGGCAGTACTATTTTTTGTTTTTACTGTACATCCTATTCACAATTTTCACCTGGAGTCCTCAGGCCAATACAGTGTGTCTGCGTAGCTCAAGGACAGTTTCATCATAGCACCTACTGTATATTGAACCACCCAGACCATCGTATTAGTCATTCAGTATGAGGGTAAGAATCAGAGACTCCATTCCTTTGCATGTCGCTCCAACCAGCTGTCACCAGTGGATAGGACCCTGAGCCCTCCCTTAGTTATGCTGCTATAGGCCTAGGCTGCTGGGGGGCCCCATGATGCTCTGAGTTTCTTTCCCCTCCCCTCCTGCTCTCCTCTCCTCTCCTCCCCTCTCCTCTCTCTCCTTATGCTTCTATATGCCACCATTACACATTACTAACTTTGTTTCTCCTCTCTCCCATAGTGTGTCCTCTCTCTCTCCCTGTACCTTTCTGCAGGTTGCCCTCGGCCTGTAGCTCTAC
>NW_018127903.1:2458673-2474098 GCF_001952655.1 Monopterus albus | reverse complement strand
TGATAACAGTAAGGTCTAGACCTTACTTTGTAAAGTGTCCTGAGATGACTTTTGTTGTGATTTGGCACTATACAAATAACATTTGATTTGATTTGATTTGATTTGATTTGGTGAGTGCTCCTGCCAGTGTTATTACAGCTCTGACTGTGATAGGTCACTTCACTTATTTCTCTCCACTTGTCTTTGTCTTGCCTGCCTCTGTCTTGGTTTATAGCCTCCCACTGTGCTTTCTCCTTGGGTCTGCGCGTTCCAGCAGAGACAATCTTTTTTCCCCATGTGCGCACAATGCCTTACCTGCTATGTTGCCACTATTTACATCATCAACATCTGCCTATGCAAACTTCCACTCTCTCAGTAGTCGTTTGCTTAATTGTTATGTGTGCTCTGCTCTGCATATGTTAGACTACATTTACTCAAGTTCCTGAAATCCTGTGATTTTATTGCCTTCAATTAAGAAACAGCCTGCCTGCAGCTGGGTGCTTTCTTTTGGGTCCAACCATGCTTCAAACCAAACAGTGACAACACAGTTTGGGTAAGTCTGTCTAATACAGTGTAAATATCAATTGGAAAATGTTTATTATTTAATTACAGAAACCCTGAATTTGTGTCTTAGAATTTGAATGACCAACATCCACAGTATGTTTTCTTTGTCTATACATGCTGATGATACAAGTAAATGTGTTTGGTCTACTTATTTGTGATGCTATACATCATCTAGTCAGACATTTCCAGTACATGACTTATCATTGAATGCCATGGGATATCATGTTACAGCTTGTACTACATTACCACATTAGTCAACTTTTACACTGATGTGACTTTGTATGCTGAATTTAAAATTAGCACCAACGTGCCATTTGCACCAGGTAGAACTATAGTTCGTTCAAACTTTTCATACACAAGCTTTAGCTCACACTGCATCATTAAAGACAGATGTGATTATCGGGGTGCTACAGCCACACGCCACACATATTTATCACTTTAAGGAGATAATTGGGTGTGAAAACCTCAGAGACTGGTGGATAACAAACGAACCACCAGAACGAAATTACTTTCATAGCTTGTTTTGTAACCTTTGATGGCTACAAATAAATTTAACAAGCTTCAAATTAAGTGATGCATTTTGCATTATCAGTGTCTACACAAGGCCATGTCTACAAAACACCGTTTACTGTAAATGAAAACCTAAACCTTTATCACCATATGAATAAATTTAACAAGTTGCAAATTAAATGATGGATTTTGCTTAATCACTGTCTACATAAGGTCATGTCTGCAAAACACCATTTGATGTAAACACCTCATCATTATTTACTGTATAGATATAGATGATGATGATGAATTAAGAGGTGTGAGATGAAGATGCACAATCACTCCCTTCCAGCCTTGCTTATTTATTTATCTGAGGAATTTTTACCATAATCCATCAACAAGCTTTCCACATTAGTGGAACAGTACTTGCCAGAAAATTTGCCGTGCACGTTGCCTTAACAGAGACACTGTGAAATTGAAAAGTAGCTACTGTCTCTCTGGAAATTTCTTTTTGCTATGTGGACATGTTAATGTGCATAATTAACTAATCAGCTTACGGCAGCTGGAACATTTGGCAGCTCAGACTGAAAGCTTCAGCTCCTCTCTTGAAAACATCTTGAAAAATTCTGGCTCAGTCTTGCTCTGTGTAAATTTATCCTGCCAGGTTTGAATTACTTTAGCTTGGAAGTTTCCCAGACAGGTCCACTTCTTGGTGTTTTTCTAGATTTTACAGTTCTTTAACTGCACAAAAGCTCATTTCCAAAGTCTGCTGAAAACTATGTTCTTAACTTGTTAACAAAATGATTACATTAAAATGACTAATCAATATTTGAGTTACTCATTGCTCTGGTGGACATAATCATTAAGCAATGTGCTAATTAATGACTGATGGCATAATGTATTGTTTTAGTCAGTTTTAAATGTCATTAGACTATGGCAAAGTATTTTCTTGAAAATTCTAAACCACCAAACATTCCTTTTCTAACAAACAACTATATTTTTGTATCAGCTAGTGACTCCACTACTATACACGTAAGTTTAATATTTGGTGTCTGTAAAAAGTTTCCCATTGCTTCCACTCCACAGCAGAGCAGTTGTCTTGATTAATAGGAATACTTAATTTGTCATTAAGGCTGATTAATTCCATTAATCTGTAAGGTTTAAAGTCATTGAGTAATGTCACTGAGAATCAATTATTTGCCATGACAACCAGTATAATGAGGACACTGAATGCACATAAGACAACCATTAAATATAAAACAAAATTGGTCAGTTCCCAACAAATGCATTAATGTAAATGTGAAACAGCACAATACAGTATGTAACTCTTAATGTCTACTTTTCAGAAATCAAATATTGTCTATTCCTGTGGGTGCAGAAGTGATCCTTGGCAGTGGAAGCCATTGATTTTCTCACTGTGCCTGTATGGCATCTCCCCTTTCCTGCCTTCACAGCATGCAATATAAAACCACAAGTTTTCCTTTCTCCACAGCAATCAATTGTGCTTAGCCTAGCGTCCCTGGCCTGGATGGGGCCCTCCCTAAGTAGGTGTCTCCCCCGACACACAGCCCTGCATACCCTAACCTTCGGCAAAAAGCTTTCAGTGTAATAAAAAAACATATATGACTTGAGACCCGACAGATCTAATAACGGCCAGACAAGTCTGTGAAACTACAGAGGGCTAACTGTGTCACTGCTAAGGAGGCAATATGTGTGGACTGACTACAGGAGAAAGGCCAAGGAATAAAAGAAATCGCTCTGATCTTCAATTCCCTGAGAAGATGATTCACATCACAATTTCTTCTTTGCTATCAGTTTTACAGCTCGAAGTATGATGTGGTTTCTCGCTCTAAAAGCAAAGAGCATTTATTGCAATTTATCTTAAAAGGGAAAAAAAAATCCAATATATGAAGCCATACGTGAGGGCATACTGACAATGACTCAGTTTGATTGATATGTATCTTAAACTCCATCAGCTCTCATCAATCTCTCATTTGTTAAGCAGACAAGTCTGGGGTGTAAATGTTCACTTAGAGATGTGTCTTGTCCTTTTCAGGAGACATTTTCAGCCATCAGTTACTGTAATGAAAACAAATGGATGGGCTGGTTTCATGGAGACAGAAAGCTTGGGCTGCAGCCAATGATAACAGGGCTACCTCTTCAAACAGAGCAAGTGTGGGCGTTTGATTCAAATAGACTGGCATCAATAACAAAGAAATGTCCACATATTACTGACTGTTTCTGAGAATGGTACTGAGAGCTACTGTAGCTAATGAAAGTAGGGTTTTAAGATATACTTTCATTCACACCTGACACTGCATCCATCATTGAAGTATTTCCATATGAAATATAGCTGAATCGATTGACATGCACTACCCATGTACACACCATAAATTACTATGCTGGGGAGGTAAGAGCTAATACTTCAGCAGAGTGAAAAGCCAGATCCAGTATATGTCGTTTTTGTTGTTCATTTTCCTGCTAATGTATTGATCTGAGCCCTACAGTAGCTGCAACTGATGAGCTCAGGTAACACCTTACCTGTAGCCACTGTGACTGGTCACTGCGTCCGGCTGTCCAAGCATTGACCTTGCCTTGTTTGTCCAAACGGGCCTTCCCAGGCTCCCAGGTGAACATGTCCATGTTGAGCGTCCTAAAGATGCTGGAGGCTGTGACCTGATAGTCTTGGATATGGCCTGACTTCATTCCCAGTGGTTCAGAACAGCCTGGCAACAAAAACAAAAACAGATGAGTTCTAATATTCCTGACTGTACAACCCCCTCTCTCACTGCACACATCAATTTATGATTAGGACTGTGTATATTAGTTGAACAAATCAGTTGGATGAAATAAGCTCAGCTCACTCACCTGTTAACTCACAACCAAGTAGCTCCATGCGTAAGGTGCAATGCCTCCTGCAGACCTGGGGGTAAATGCGCACATATTGGGCTTCAATGGGAGGGGTGAAGGAGTTGGCCGATGGAGCACTGTTATCGACATTTCCTCTGAAAATCTGTTGCAGGAGATGAAATAAGAGCAGATGGCAGCAGGGAGGATGGTGAGTCAGATCAGTTTTGCCATAAGGTAGCAGTCTATCTGGTGCTGTCTCTAGTGTCTACTCCACATTCAACAAATTGCTGTCATTCAAGGTCAACGAGCTAGAATTACAGGGAAAAATTGACTATTTCTTGCACCATTTGAGCCCATAATTCGTAAGAACAGTGACGTGGTTTAAATTAATGCTTCATTTGCATCGCCGTATCTTCTAGAGTGTTTTATCCAGGTGACCTGAGATAGTGTGATAGAAACTCTCCCTGAGGAAAAAAAAGACAATGATCATACTTCAAACACACTGACAGGTCCTATGATACAAGTCCATGTCTGCTCATACAATTAAAACTCACACCTGCAAAACTATTATATGCAAAATTACATCCAATCAATACTCTTGCTCTTGCTTTTTCTATGCCAAATTTTGAGGACTTTATACTAAAAGAAGATGAAAAAAGAGATCAATTGCATTACAGAATATTCAAGTCCAGGCTTATTGTTCTGTGTGAGAAAAAGTTTGGATGCCAGGGTCCTTGGGGGTCGGCCAAATGGAGGACAGCCATGGTTTGCTGTCAGGAGTGATAGAACACTATGTGTCCTATTTGGTGGCTCTTCATCCCCAAATAGTATAAAATTCAATCTAGAAGTCATAAAAGTGAAGGGGGGTGAGGGGCAACAAGATGGGTCCGGTGTGTGTTAGCTAATTAAAAAGCCATCTCATCATGTCCTCCATCCTGCCCTTGACTGAGTGCACGGTCTCTAGTCACCATGTGTGCATGTGTATGAGTGTGTGACTTTGTCTGTGTGTTAGAGTGAGAAGAGTAGAGAGATGACAACCAGTGCACATGCCTGTTTGTGTGCCCATATGTGTGTCTCACCATATCCTCATCTTTGCCTTTGACTTTGTATGTTCTCCAGGTCTTCCCGTCATCACTGTAGGCTACTTTGTAAGACTTGACGTACTCTGGGCTGCCAATACGCTTTGCACCCTGGGTAATTAGGCCTGTTACCCTCATTCGCCTCTGTAGGTTGATCTGTGGAGTTAAAAAAAAGGCAAGAAATTGTACCTTAATTTCCAGACACTGGCATCTTTGTCTGTGTTTGACCCATGTAAATCATGGGAATCAATGCCATTGTATCAGTTCTGTCTGGGCCATCCATCTTACTCAGAAAGTCTGTGATCTAATGGAACATTTAATCAGTCCTCATGCTCCAGATCCTGCATAGACTGCCAATATTGTGCCAGTGTAAACCAGCTTGGAGATGTAATAGGAAAAGAGAAAACTAAGAAAAAGGAAACTGATGAATGCTTCTATAGATCCCAGTTAGCGCACGCAAACAGTTTGTTACAGTATTTAAGGACAATTGATGTGTCACACTCTACTTTAAACACAAAAGTATATTTGCTTTTAACTATGATTTTGAACGCACACCATCGCCACCTCACAAATCCTGCGTACCTCTGGAGTACTGGATGTGCATGTTAATTAACGCTACATGCCCATGAGGTACAACTCAGCACATGACTGGTACAGGCAGCACGTAAAATATTTTCTGTGCTGTCATCTCAACACTGACAATACTGTAACTTCACTGAGTATTGCCAGTGCTTCTATTTACTGTATGTCATGCAAAAGCATACTGTACGTTCACAGGGAAGATATTCTATTTTCTCTGTTTTGTGTTTCCATTTACTTTTTAATCCTCACGATACAATGATACAATGAGCACATCTGAGGAAACGTTTCCACATAGTTTACTCTTGAAATTTAGCAACAGTATGTTTGACAGGGTTGAAATTGCAATTAGTAGGTAGATGTTGCTATGTTTATGTTTGTTTGCATGCCAGCATACATACCTGTATTCATTGTTAGAAATTTACAGTTAAGTGATAACTGTACTATTTGGTCCTTAAAGATGTGAAGTGCAAAAAAAAAAATAGCTTTGATATTATATTTGCTTGTGCCTGCCAACTGTATGGTCAAAACTGTAGCCAGCATTTATGATGCACATCAGTGATCCCTGCTACATGATGGCTCCTAAAGGGTCCTTCTATAAAGGGCTGGAATCTCACCCAAAGCCATTTGATATGATAGCCTCGATAACTAGTTTAACATCTTCTAATGAATATCTTCCTTGCAATTAGACAAAAAGGCAAAGGTTAAATAACAATACCTAAATCATTCATGTTTGATTGACAGGAGTCTCAGCCTGTCACATTGATGGCAGCTGATGCTTCCTAAGTCCCACCCATCACCTGCATTTCAACAGTATGCCTCCAACTGCAGAATTACAGCACGCTCCATAGACCTACGAGCACTGCCACATCTATGTTCTTCTACAGTCTTCAACCCGTCATTTATGGGTTGAATAGTATAGCGCATCACTGTAATTTTGGTGAACCTGTTTAAAAATGAGAGAAGTCCCAGAGTTCTTTTGTTATTTTTCTTAATAGCTTTTGGCAGCTGAGGAGTGGTTCTGTCTTGGCTTACTCACACACTGTACTCACAGGCACACACACACACACACTGCCTTTTTTACAGTGAATTTTAATACTGATTAAAAAAAATAAAGTAGGGTAGGATAACATGAGTCAATTTCAGTATTATAACGCTGTAACACACCTGCGGTATTCTGTGACAAAGAAGATTTTGGAGTAATAAGTGATGACAAATATTCATTGATCATTTTGGCACTACATGCACACAAAGCTGCTTCATTTTCAGGAAAAATGGCACTTTGACTGATCTAGCTCACCCTCTGACAAAACATAAAAGCAGAGCAGAAGGACTGCAATAAATACTGTTTTGAGAGAATATTAAGCAAAGGACCATTAACCTGGGATGGCCAAGCCCAAAAACAGAAATGCAGACTACAGCAGAATTGGAATTCTTCAATGGAGTGTACTAGATTGGCTCCAGGTTTTCTTAGTTTTCATTTTTAACATCATGCATTCTAAGCAACACAATCCATAATTTAATGAGATATTGCAAACAATCAAGTCTATATCCCAGTTCATGTTTTTATTTAAGAACATGAATCATTTTAAAGCTGATCCATGAGAAATGGAAGTCTAACTTCACTGACTATGTGATCACATTCAGAATGGCATTCTGGGGACTTGAGCTCATTTTCTGGTGCAGAAATGGTGGTATTACTATGAAATAAGGCAATTTCCAAGTGAAATATTTGAGGGCAAACACTCAAATAGATGGGCTGAGCTCACTAAGTTATACTCTCCTTTTGTCTTAATGGGAAAAAAAACTTCTAAATTGTGCCTGTTGATGACATTAGAGATTAAGAATATTGTCTTTTACAGATTAAGCAGAACAAAAGAACTGTATTGTCAAAAATAATGGAGTAATGTGTAATAACTTTATTGCAGCATGGATTTCCTTTGTAATTTTCATTTGTAGAGACAAGGCTCAATTACTGTAGTGAACATATATATTTTTATCTACATACTTAAACCAGCGTAACAAGTTAATTATATGTAAGGATCCCTCTTAGAGGTGCAATGACTTACTCTTTCTCATCCACTGCATTTCGTCGCTCTCTTCAGTTTCTCCATAGAGATAGATAGTTCTTGCACTAATTAGAAGCTCTGTCACTAAAAGGCCACTGCTGGGGTAATTGGGGTGATCCTTCACATTTTTAATGACCACTCAGAAACACACCACTGTCACTTCAGCGCTAATAGTGATGCATTTATTTGTTTGAGTGAGGAGGCATCATTGGAAACAGTGTGCAGATCTTTGTCCATAAAGCTATATGTGCCAGTTTGAAAGAGAATGCCTCAGTGCAATAGACAGTTAACCTAAATCACCTGAAATGCATGCGTGAGTGTGTAAAGACTACAGCGAGAAACACAAATAACACCACAACAAATTGAATACGTTTGTATGACTCATAAATGCTTACAGTTGATTTGTTGATTTACCACTTTCCTGCAACTACAGTATGTACAACTGTTTCAGAAACTGTCACAATTCTTGAATACATTTCAATTGATATAACACCTGAAACAGAATTACCACAGTTCAGACTTTTTTTTTTTTTTTGCGACTATGGCTATTTTATGCACATTTTGTGTCTCCTTAGCAGATGTATGCACTTTAGACACTTTGTGCAAAAGAGAGCTAAATGTAAGTTTAGGACAAACTCTTACTCTTTTACCATGTCACCCTTTCCCTTACGAGACACAACACAGTGACTTGTGTATGAAGCGTTCCAGGTAAAATGTACACGCCAAGAACTTCTACATAGAATCATTTTTATTCTCTCACTTCATTTGTAAGACAAAGAAAATACCACTTTGGTTTGTATTAAGTGACTTAAACTGTTTTTCTCTGAAAAACATTCACCACAGTGAATAAATGTTCAGCATGTAACCAGCAGAAATATCTTGGAACTATGACCTGTAGTTGTAGTTCTTCAGGAAACATGATTTTGAAGCACCCCTAAGCTGTTTGGAGCTGTTTTCCTATTCTAATCCTTTATGAAATTATCAGTTATTTTATGACATGGTCCTATTGACACAATTAGCTTTGATTTTCCATTTGTTGTTTGAGTTCGCAGGTATAGCTAAACAATCAGTGGTTGAAGAAGTTCTCAGATCCTTACTTACTTACTTAATTAATGGTCCTGTAGAAATTCCACAGTGCAAAACTCTGTCACAATTAAAAGTCATGCATTCAGATTTTTACTTAAGTAAACTATTTACATCATGTACAAAATGGCACATTTCAAGATTTTGTACATGATGATATTGGAGTGTAATTACCTATTGTGTATATCACTTTAAAGCTGGTAAAGGTGAAGTTAATGTCAACTACCTCATGTACTTCTAATTTGAATTACTTACAGGGTAGTCAGGTAAAGTACAAATAACTCAAATACAAATAAAAACATCAGAACTTGAGTCAATGTACTGAGTTACTTTCCACCACTCTATAGTACTGGTGACATATAATGCCTGGGACATATATGTTTGTTTCTGTAGTTGCTGTAGCTGATTCAACTTACTGTGTTGTTACTGTTATGTCATAACCTGAAAGCCCTCAGCCAAATACGGAAGAACTGAGTTTCTTTATACTTTTCATTAAAGCTCATTAATCCATGTTTAAAGAGTCAAAACATTTATTTACTGACTGTAGAAAGGCTACTTTCCAGTCAGTTATGCTGCTAAGCCCACCAAATACCAAATTACCAAATATAATCATACCAACAGATCTCACATGCACACACATACAAAGGTTAAGAACACATACTGAGAAAAGACACCCAGTGTGATTACACATTACTATCAAAACTGCTGAGAGAACTGCAGCAGTACTGTAACAATTAGACTGTCCTTGGAAGTACCTAACAGCCCTCTGGCACTGCTGTGTAAAAATGCATTTGAACACATATGCACACTCAAAGACATGCACATATTTAACAAGCCTTATCTCTTAGTGCAAAAAATAAAGTACTGACAGTGTTACAAATCCACAGTAATAGCCAGTGATATGCAAGGATGTTATCACTGTGCTTGGTCATGGGGGCACCTCAAAAGTTTAAATGATTTGAAACGGTGTGAACAAAAAGGCCAAATCTAAACACCACTGAGACCAGAAATAGGCAGACCCCCTCACTGCCAGTGATTTGAACTAGGTCTTCACCACAACGATGTTAGAGGTTATATTACTCACAGTGGACATCAGGTTACAGCTCTCAGTGCTAAAGGTGCTACATTAGGTGTAAGCTTGACATGCCTGACTCAATAATCTAAAAATAGGTCCTGGTGAGAAATCTAATGTATTCAGTTCTAAAATGTTCTGTAAAAATGGAAGATAACATTGAATGTAGTGCCGTATATGTATATCCAAAGCTTCATTCAATTACTGTTCATGTTCATGCTGTGATTATAAAATAAGCTGTGATAGAAAGGCATTGTCAGGGTCACATCTCAAACAACACACAACCAAAGCTGCACAGAAAAAAAACGCATAATTAGAGTCTAAGCTAGTTTTATTTATACATATTGGAACATGCCAGCAAATGTGAGCACACTGATGGAAATCTGCATCATTGTGTCATTAACTGTTTAGCTTCCATTAAATCACATATAAACCCTCTTAGCCTTCACAAGTGATTTAGATTATGTCAGTCTTCCACCACTGGAGCTATTTTTTTGTTGATGTTGGTCAGACCGGCAGCATATTTCCCTCGAGTGTTCAAATGCAATTTTATGTGCGAGCTAGTCATGGCGAGATTGTAAAAAACTGATATTTTCACAGCGCATAGTTGTGTGAACAGTAGCAAGCTTGCGCACACTCTCAATTTGCAAACACACAAACCAACAGAAAGACAAACAAATACACATACAGTATAGTGTTTGCATACTTTGTCTGCAAATGTATGATGTATTATTCCAGTATGTTGCTCTATGTTTGATTCATTCGGTGAGGTTTAGGGAGACAGAACTGAAACTGGCTCACATCCAAAGACACATACTGCACCAGAGAAATCCTTACAAAGAGCCAGACAAATCTGATCTCCCTCCTGATAGGCTTGTCATCTGTCAGTGTAACCTGTCTCATATGGCAGCCGTGCAAAGTCATGCTACATCACTCTGCGCTTCAAAAGCACACCATCAACTCCTTAGCATAATCCGAAATCCCTGACAGGACTGCAGACCTGTGTACTCACATCCCAATTATACAGGCCCTCTGTAGAAACACACGATGCCTGCAGCATCCTGTGCAACATCCCACGTGGCTTCATTAAAGTCAAACAAACTGCCTGATTGTTTCATGTTTCGTTCTCCTCACCTCTCTATGTGCCAGGCTCCTTTTCCTTCACTTGTGTCTGCTGTTTCTTTGACTCTTTCTCTTTCTTCTTTTTTCTTTTTTTTTTACAAATCCATTTTTGTCCTTCCTCTCTATTCTCTTATTGTTAGGTACAGTGCATCTTCACGTTTTCCATCATTCTGTCACAGTTTAGTATGCTTTTCTATTATATTTTTTTCAAAGTTCACTGCCCGCACAGCATGTATGCATGGATGACAAATTTAAAAAATAAATCAACATAAAGTACTTTAGTAAAGTGTTGGATCCCCACATTTCAGTAGAACAGCTTCAGTACACCTTGGCAGTGATTCTACAAGTCTCTGAACTCTACACCATTCTTCCAAAAGATATTCCATTATTTGGCATTTTGATGTTGGTGGTGGAGACACTGTCTAACACATTTGTCCAAAATCTCCCCTAGGTGTTATTATCATACATTATCATACTATCTGGAATACAATCTACAGCATGGGACTGGAGCAAGCCTTGGAAGAGAACTAGAGTTGAGGGCAAATGTATATATCATAGCTATACATCATCTGACAGTTATTTTATATGCCACAATCTTTGCAGCACAGGAGTTTGATGTATGACTAGTTGGTCAACATAAATCCAGAAAACCAGCTCTACACTAGTCTGTGTTCATATACTGGAGCCAGATCACTGCAGGTAGGGTGCTGAATTTTCAACATTGCTTAAATCACTGCCTAAAGCAATGAGACCTACTACAGCGCTTCTTTGGGTTGAAATTATATGTGGGCGACTACACATAGAAAATTATTATATAGGATTGAAACAGGCACAGAAATAAGAGCACTGGGATCTGGGTGAGGCAGGCATGCAAGAACAGAAGCTTGGGATGTGTTGTGCAGAAATAATTCACCAAGCAATCTATGGTATTGATCTCTCTATGTAGCTCTTTGACAATAAGCACTGACTAATGGCACAGCATGAAGGTTAACTTCGACACAGCCTAAGGGAGAGGAGAGTTGCATGTATTATATCTTTGCTGCTGTAAACATCTCATTTCTTTTCATTTCACAATTCATAGGGTTGTTACTGTATAGATAGAGGTGCCTAGGTGGCCATAGAAACACTCTGGGGTATTTACAAAAAGACAGCAAGAGCCACTTAATTGTTAAGCTGAATTCAAAGGCTTTTTTTTATGGATAATAGGAGCATTACTGTTAATATTACCGCTGAGTGTTCTTGTGTAAAATTATACATCAAATCTCCCTCTAGACAGCTCAGTCATTTGCATGTCAGAATCTATATAAGACATAACAAAGAAAAAAGCATCTGTGCCATGAATAATTACAACACTGTGCACCATAGCTTTGCTGCTTGGGAATCTGCAGTAGAAGTGCAAATGCAGTTACGACTGTGAGTGTGTCACAAATAAATGTTAACACAAGAGATGGCACAGTCGAGTAACTGTTAGCAAATCATCACCACAAAGTGAGATGCACCAGCCACTGGCGGAAAATGATTATACCCTCTCACACTTGAATACACCTACACCTGTTCTACCCCAAGCTAACACTTTTTATTGCTCTTTATTTCCATTAAGTGAGCCATCAAGTTTACAGTACGTGTAATTAACTTTAAAGTTAAAACTGTTTTTTCACAGTCAACAGTTCGCACAAACCATCGACTACAAGCGAGTAACATTTTATGGTGGGGAGCTTCATTTGTATCTGTTGCCAAGTATATGCTTTCAGTTGCATGTTATAAGAGTGTTGCATGTTGCTTGTCCTGTCGCTGTGCTTTACCTGGATCCACGGCCATCTGTCATTTTCAGCTGCAGTCCAGGCATTGACCAGGCCCTTCTTGTTGAGGCGTGCAAAGTAGGGATACCACTTCTGCAAGCCGAAGAGAGCACGGTGGGTAGAAGAGGCTGTTATCTGTTGGTTGGAGATTATACCGCCCTCCATGCCCAGCGGTCCAGAGCATTCTGAATGAAGAGAGGGAGAAAGAGACAAATGAGCCTTCATATAATTCATATAACTTAAACATGCATGCAACTCAATCTATGGAATTAATTTAGAGTTTCATACATACTACAAAGAATGCATTTTGTAATGTCACTGACTTTGTCCTTTACATCCTCTTTCATTTTTCTTTTCAGCGTCTCCATATCAGTCGATATCTGTTTATCTCTGTTTCACAGATGGAAAACTCAGTCTCCTCTACTTGTACTACAACCAGACAGTCATTAAAACTGCAGCTTTTCACTTTCTGTTATATCTTTGTGACGACCTCCTACAGCTACATCTTCTTTAAGGGCATCATAGATTTCTTCACCCTGACTCTTTCCTGTCTTACTATACAGTAAATGTTGCTTTGATTCATCACAAAAAAACCCCTAATGTTTCCATTATGGCAAAATCCTTTTGAGTCAGAGCTGTCAGCAAGAGGACTTCTCTCCGCCTTCATGCTGTCCACATCTGAGGGACTAACAGCTTGCTCTTTCATCTCTTCCATCAGTAACAGAGCCCTTAGGCTTCCTCCCAAGGAGATTCGGCCACTTCTCCACATCTCAGAGTCAACAATCTTTGTAACAGCTCTAAATATCCTACAGGTTGCAGCATTAAAGTGTTGAGGCACAACAGTGATATTTTGTCCTTTCTTCTTTAAGCAGCTTGCTGCCCTTCTTAATCCTAATTGGTATGTCCAGGCACATCAAGAGCATTTTAATGGAAAGACCAGTGGTGAAAAGGATTCTGGCAATGTTTATCCAATAGAGAATTAATTTTGATAAACAACAGCTTCTTTGTGTTTCTATTTTTAAAAAAAAGCATAACGAGAAATTAAATAATAATAGAAAATACATGAGGAATGAAATGCTGTCAAACATATGGAAAGAGGGTGTGTAAGATAATAAATGTAGCACATGCTCCTCAAATGAATTTTTATAACTATTCTTATTCACACAAAACTTAGTTTTCTATCAAAACACACACACATAACAGATTTTGTGCCCTAGAACAGAATCAATTATGATGTGGGATGAATGCAAAATATATAGTTTTACAATGATAAGCTAAGTCAGCCGGTGGAAGGCATCATCATTGAGGATTCAGGTGTGGCATCAAAACAGCCTGAACAGTTCTACCGCTGTTGACTTGCTCCACACAGCTGTGGCATATTGTCCTCAAAAATGAATCAGATGTGACGGCAGGTCTTCAGAATCCTTCGGTTTCAATAAATTGCTTTACAAAGTTGTGGCGCAGCAATTAAACTCTGTCCATTGGACATCAGTCAAACCTCAAGTTGTACAAAAAACTTGGAAAGTGGTTTCCCATGCTGTATGAGTTGAGGAAAACAAAACAACTGAAAGGTGACACAGAGTCAGTTGGAACTCTCTCTCAACAATGAGGACATAAAGACCCCACATCATTATATTTCTTCTAGCACACAATGTCTCTTAAGCATGAACACCAGTACAGTAGCTGTATTACAGATGTGCTAAATTAGTTATGACAGATGTTTAAGTTTTAATTAGTCAAGCTTATAGCTCACTAATTGCATGCAAGAATATAATTACATTTGTGTCAACTGAAAGCATATACTTGGCAAACAGTAAATATAGGGAATTACAGCATTAAAGAAGTTTTTGTTTTCAAATATCCTTCCTAATTGAACATGGCTGCAGTGAACACTATATAATTTTGCAGCAATGGCTTCTCAGCCATGGTACCTTTTTCACTGTATAAGGAAAAGTGGATTGACAGTATTTCAGCTATTTATGGTCTGACCCAATAAAAGATGAACCTCTAGAACAGTTAACACTGACTAAATGGTTTGACATGTCTGAAGAGCATTTTAATGTCCTCTTTAATAGAAACTACCTAAACCTCGAATGTGTAGCCATATAGAATTTAACTCCCTCTATCTGTCTTATTGTGTAACAACAGTATAGAGGGATTCCCCCTACTCTGTTTTTGGTGGTAATGACAACAGGGATAAAAGAGAATGGAGTAATCAGAGGACACCAAATGTATTATGCATCTTTTTGTGAATAGTGGTGAATCTGATTAAAATTTAATCAACCCTTTTGATTTCTCCAGTTAGAGTGCCTGGTCACAGATGATTAAATAGCTGTGTGCAAGAGCCTGAAAACCACAATGTAGGAAGTGCTGAGGGAACTTGGATGTGTCCCAGAAGAGAAGAGTGATGCCAGAGGCGCCGCTTGCTCATGCTGGCTGAAGTCTAAGTGTCATGTAAACCAGCCTTCAGGGGAAGCCTGAAGCAATGGTCACCAGGAGGTTGTGATGCTGTCCCCATTTAGACAAAACACCTAAGCATTTCACTACTGAGACACAAACAGACAAGGCAAACACACATACCAGCAGACAATGACAGTGGCAGTGCTGAGAGCTGAGAAGACTTTTGCCACACATGAAAGCCAAGAGTCAGAGAAGTATGGAACAGTGAAAACAACCCTAGTACGACTTTTACAGCTGCAAGACTGGGGGGGGGGGTCCTTGGCACCAAGGGCCCAGGGAG
>NW_018127903.1:2454768-2458546 GCF_001952655.1 Monopterus albus | reverse complement strand
CCCGAGCAGGCATGTGAGAGGTCGAAGAGTGGGGGGGGGGGCTCTTAGCAACAAGGAGCCAGTGAGAAATGTCTGAGGTCAGTCCAGGGGGATTGACTGGAGGCTGGAAGAGAATAAACAGCATACAGTATCTGTGTATGTGTTTGTGTGTACTAACAGAGATGGGTTTACATATTCCAGTATGGTAAATTACTCACACTTCACTAGGTCTTCCTTGTGTGTGACTCACTGCCTCCTGACTGATGAGAGGATGGTGTAGGTGGTTGCGCTAGCCTACTGCTGAAGCTAAAAGAAAATTCAGAATTTGTAATATCTGATGGATGGATTTAATCTGGTCATCTTAAAAAGCTTGTATCTTAAGACATGGTAGACCAGTTTAAACCAAAGACTCAGGAAGACAAAATGTGAGACTAGGTCATCGGTCCAAAGTGCCCACTATGTTGAGGACACACAGTGATCCCAGCTGTCTTTGCATTTAAGCACTGTAGCCCTAATCCTTATAATTTGGAGAGAATGAATGTCTGTGTATTTTAGTGGCCTTCTTTCCTTAATGCAGAACGACTAAGTAATTTCCTGCCTTAGCCAAGGAGCTTTGTCTATCAGCAAGATATCTAAAATTCAAATTGTATGAATGAAAGCCCACAAAATTTACCATGCACATACAGTATATCCCTTGAGCTGGACAGTAACTGATTAGAATTATTATATAATTTTTAGCCATTACCATGAAAATAAACAAGCAACATGTTTCAAATCCTAAGGGATTTGACACACCAGAGTCAAATATGGGATTGTTACAACTGACCAAATATAAAGAATATAGAGGTTGAAATGAAGTCAGTACCAACATTCAGTTTGTTAAGGACCCTGTACATGTACTATTCTAGCACAAGCATACAATGGCAAATTATCCAGAATGGGATCTATTTTTTCACATTACAGCATGACGCTAAGGCTTGGGTACAATATTGCATCTATACAACAGCAAATTTGTCTAGTTGTTGTCTTGGACAGTTCTCTTGTAAGCTACTCTGTTTGGATGCTGTAGCAAAACAACGCTGGAAAGCCACAGTCCTCCTCACCTTGCAGCAATGATGGGCCACTCTTAACAAGATGCCTGCCAGTCATCCATCAGAACAGCAGAGGCAGCCAGCCCCTGGGCCTTGGCCTGCTGGCCCCTGAGCATACATCAGCCCCGTGACAAAACACATCACTAACACCACCTCCACCATGATGTGACGGCTGAATCCATCTCCCACATTCCCTCCCTACACACTAAACAAATTAGAGCCCCAGTGAAATTAATGCCAGCACACCAATACTAATGAGCATGCGGTGGAAAGATGGGATAAGGAAAAGAATAACAAAACACACAAAACAGACGTCAGCCATAAAGCAGAGGTTCCACAAGGGATAAATGAGACTGAATGAAATGCAACTGTAGATATAATATGTGGATATATGGGTGTGCCAGGATTTATGAGTGTGTTCACATGTTCATGTGCAGTTATGCATTTAAAAATGTGCAAGACAGAAATATACATATGGTTAAATAAACAGAACCAAACATAACATACATGCAGATGTTTTCATACAAATACATGCATTTACACCAACTGTGCGGCTACTGTGCAGTTTTATATAGTGGAGTCAGTAGAACTTTTGGTCTACAGCAAAATGAGTTACTACAAATATGTGTCAGTCTCCCAGCCTGAAGGACAAGCCAAGGGTGGCAAAATATTCCTTTCCAGTTCTGTTCTACACACACATGTAGAACCTAATGTTATGGTTAGTCCCCCTCGCCAGGAGGGTGAGGGAGAACTAGGGGTAGGACTCAAGATTGCTGACCCTGGTGCTAGTACAAAACAAAAGGTTGTTTAATGTTAAACAACACTAAGTAACAACATAAATGTCCAGAATACATACAAACGAAGGGGAGTGATGACGACGGAGATCAGGAACAGGTGCACGCACAAACTAACGGTAGAAAACAGTGTAAGTATCAAACAAGACATGTAGCAAAGCTGCGGAGACGAATCAAAACTATGTGGTGTAGTGGGAATAGAGTATGTTGTGTGAGAGGAGTCAAGCCAAAACGCACAGAGACTGTCAGCGTAGCATTCCAATCGCACATACATAAGACGGAGCTGTGTGGGCACGAGGAAGGTTAGTGTGTGTGTGTGTGTGTAGTGTAGCGCCTATGTGGTGTGAATAGATTCAAGCCAAAACGCACAGAGACTGTCAGCGTAGCATTCCATTCGCACATACATCAAGCGGCGCTGTATCAGTTAGCTATCAGTATATATGGCGAAGGTAATCATTCGAGATGCACCCCAGCTGTGTGCGTAGACAAACCAGTTACTAATTACTGGAATGCAACACAGCTGAGGTGCAGAGCCCATATGACGGAGAAAACAAAAACAAAAACGGAGGAGAGGCAGCGGCCGCCGAGCGGCCCTGACACCTAACCTGAGCTGGCACATACTTAGCTTACAGCTTTTCATGAATGGGTGCCTATCACCTTATCTGAAAGCATGTGGTGAGGTATGATGAAGATAGTTTTGCTGATTGAAAAAATAATAATAAAAAGAAATCGGAATCATTGTTACAGTATAAACTAGATCAGAAATTTAAAATAAATGAAACAAAACACTGTATCTGTCTCACTGTATGGTATACCTTCTTATATATTTTACTTGGATTCATGTTGGTGAGTGATCAATCTTCTTCTTCTTCTTCAATCTTCTCATTTCTTGCTTTCCAATGGATCGTGGTAATCAGTACCAAAAGTGTGGCTGTATAATTATTCCAACAGAATATGATAATTATTAAACAAACAGGCAAGGGCCAAAATTGTCATGATTGTCCGGCTTTTATTTTGACGTTACTTCCTGTTTTTGTTTCACCTTAGTTTCGGTCTTTTTACGTTCTTAATCACTCACATTAGATTCACCTGCTCCCAATTAGTTTGCACCACGTTATAAGCAGCCTTCACCCATTAATCCCTGCCAGATTGTTCTAGAACCCAGCTCTGACTTTCCAGCACTATTTTCAGTATTTGTGTTTCTGACCCAGACTGTTTCCTTGGATTATTCTGTTCTGCCTTGCCCTCAAAACTCGGACTTCTTCTAGGTGTATCGGCTTAACGGACTTATCTTTGGACAACGTATTTTGGTTCACCTCTGTTGTATGTGTTTGCTGGCTCTGACCTCGGACTGCTAATAAGGACATGTGAGTTTTGTGTTTTTCACCGTGTCTTGTATGGTTTTTTTTTGTTCAACGTTAGTTCTCTTAATAAAGAGACGGTTGTTTTACACTTCCTGGTCTGGCCATTTAATTGAGTTCACCTAACACTTTTCCGCCGCATTACGCGCCGTTTCTGACAGTACAATCTGGCCAAATTGAACTCAGCCAGTGAGGACGTCAGAGCCAGTCAATTACTAGCACTGCCATACACACCCACTATCACACACATAACCATGGACCCCGCAGACACACCCGACGCTGTTGCGGAGCAGGGGCAGAAACTAAGCAAGCTCTGCCACCAGTTCTACAACCTCCACCTCATGGAGACCTACCTGAGCCCAGCAAAAGCCCAGGAAGTCTACCAACAGCTACAGGCCCAGATGGTTTCTCCGCTCTCCCGCCCCGCACAGAGCCCCTCTACCTTCGAGGAAACCCGGTGGGCTATATGCCCTGGGAGTCTAGGGAAACGGCGGACCAGGAGGAGACCGTCAACTGGGGCAGCTGTTCCTGTACCCAGTCTTCGGTCTCAGCA
>NW_018127903.1:2429957-2453533 GCF_001952655.1 Monopterus albus | reverse complement strand
TATGTAGGAATTTCGACATATATAAGTCGGAATTTCGATTTAGCTATGTAGTTATTCCGACTTAGCTAAGTCGAAATTCTGACATAGCTAAATTAGAATTTCTACTTAGATTTACTTAAGTCATTATTTCTACTTAGCTATGTCGGAATTTCGACTTAGCTATGTCAGAATTTCGACTTAGCTAAGTCGGAGTAACTGGCGGGAATGGGCTTCCATAGCTTTGCTTTTCCACTCTATGTATTTTTCCTAGTTTTGGAGGTGAGGCTGTGCTCCTCACACACACACACTCAGCTAAGCAGAGGACATCAAGTCAGTATGTCATGATTCGGTTCCGCTGCTTCCTGTCCGGCTTTTATTTTGACGTTACTTCCTGTTTTTGTTTCACCTTAGTTTCGGTCTTTTTACGTTCTTAATCACTCACATTAGATTCACCTGCTTCCGATTAGTTTGCACCACGTTATAAGCAGCCTTCACCCATTAATCTCTGCCAGATTGTTCTAGACCCCAGCTCTGACTTTCCAGCACTATTTTCGGTATTTGTGTTTCTGACCCAGACTGTTTCTTTGGATTATTCTGTTCTGCCTTGCCCTCAAAACCCGGACTGCTTCTAGGTGTATCGGCTTAACATACTTATCTTTGGACAACGTATTTTGGATCACCTCTGTATGTGTTTGCTGGCTCTGACCTCTGACTGCTAATAAGGACATGTGAGTTTTGTGTTTTTCACCGTGTCTTGTATGTTTTTTTGTTTTTTTTTTTGTTCTACGTTAGTTCTCTTAATAAAGAGACGGTTTTGTTTTACACTTCCTCGTCTGGCTATTTAATTGAGTTCACCTAACACTTTTTTGCTGCATCGCGCGCCGTTTCTGACAAAAATGCCATTACCGCCTTCACATAATATTCTCAGGCTGATTTCTGGCATGCTATGGCACAGCCAGAAAATGTACAGCTGCTTAATCTGCAACATCCAATGTGTGTAGGGGACTTGCCCACACATGTGATGTGGGTTGAAGGAACTAGTACAGTGAGAGCAGATGACGAGGCCTCGCACAGAAGTGCATTCTAGGCATTCTGCCATATGTTGTGTACACTACATTCACTGTGGAGCTGATGTATACTTATGTCTTAAAGGGGAATCCCACACTTATTTAATCACAAGAATTATTACCCAGCTTGTAAAAAATAAATAACATTTGACAGAAAATAATTCAAGATCACCAGGATATTTTCAACTTTGGCTTAAACACTACAAATTCTTAGCTGAAAGTCTTACATAGTGGGCCTTGTAAGTTTGTAAGATGTAGGAGTTTATCAGTCAGGTGGGTGAAATTAAAGATGCAAGTGAGTTGCATTATAGGAAAAGTAAGTTTCAATGTATTTGTAACTCAAATCATACTAGGGATAAACAATATATCCAGGGCCTCTGCTTCTTCAGTTTTTACCATTAGTTTTTTTTATTTTATTTGACAAGTTCCCTAACTTCACTGTGACTGGGATATTCCTTTAATAATTAAAGCTACAAACCAGTGCTTTTAATTCTTCTAAATGGATACTGAGACTGGTAATAAGATAAACCTCTTAATAGTCTGCTGGGATCTGTTGGAGCTACTCTTCCAGTTTAGGAGTCACATCTCCAAATGCCTCTACCACTCTAAATTCCTGGTCCTATCTGGTTTGGTAGACCCCTGCTTCGATTGATCTGGTACTTAGTGCCTGTTCTTGTGCTGCTATGATCAGTGACTCAGTGCAGTGCTGTCCAATAGATCAGTCTTTTCCAGCCACTGGTAGGATTTCGTAGTATCAGCCACCTCAGTTATCTGTTGGTACATCCCATGCAGGACATTGTAATGCCATGACACTTTCTCTGGTTGGTCTTCAGTCCCAGTCTGTTGCTGTCTCAAACTTTCTCTCAGCAGCTTGTTTTTGGCTGTTGGTAGCTCTGCTCTTGAACTTGTATCTGTACCCACTTATTTTGATGATCTGATTTAGGGGGTTCAGGCCTATATAGAACAGCAGCGGAGACGGTGCTTTACCTTGCTACAGTGCCTTGCGAAAGTATTCGGCCCCCTTGAACTTTGCGACCTTTTGCCACATTTCAGGCTTCAAACATAAAGATATAAAACTGTAATTTTTTGCGAAGAATCAACAACAAGTGGGACACAATCATGAAGTGGAATGAAATTTATTGGATATTTCAAACTTTTTTAACAAATAAAAAACTGAAAAATTGGGCGTGCAAAATTATTCAGCCCCTTTACTTTCAGTGCAGCAAACTCTCTAAAGAAGTTCAGTGAGGATCTCTGAATGATCCAATGTTGACCTAAATGACAAAGGATGATAAATAGAATCCACCTGTGTGTAATCAAGTCTCCATATAAATGCACCTGCACTGTGATAGTCTCAGAGGTCCGTTTAAAGCGCAGAGAGCATCATGAAGAACAAGGAACACACCAGGCAGGTCCGAGATACTGTTGTGGAGAAGTTTAAAGCCGGATTTGGATACAAAAAGATTTCCCAAGCTTTAAACATCCCAAGGAGCACTGTGCAAGCGATAATATTGAAATGGAAGGAGTATCAGACCACTGCAAATCTACCAAGACCTGGCCGTCCCTCTAAACTTTCAGCTCATACAAGGAGAAGACTGATCAGAGATGCAGCCAAGCGGCCCATGATCACTCTGGATGAACTGCAGAGATCTACAGCTGAGGTGGGAGACTCTGTCCATAGGACAACAATCAGTCGTATACTGCACAAATCTGGCCTTTATGGAAGAGTGGCAAGAAGAAAGCCATTTCTTAAAGATATCCATAAAAAGTGTTGTTTAAAGTTTGCCACAAGCCACCTGGGAGACACACCAAACATGTGGAAGAAGGTGCTCTGGTCAGATGAAACCAAAATCGAACTTTTTGGCAACAATGCAAAATGTTATGTTTGGCGTAAAAGCAACACCGCTCATCACCCTGAACACACCATCCCCACTGTCAAACATGGTGGTGGCAGCATCATGGTTTGGGCCTGCTTTTCTTTAGCAGGGACAGGGAAGATGGTTAAAATTGATGGGAAGATGGATGGAGCCACATACAGGACCATTCTGGAAGGAAACCTGATGGAGTCTGCAAAAGACCTGAGCCTGGGACGGAGATTTGTCTTCCAACAAGACAATGATCCAAAACATAAGGCAAAATCTACAATGGAATGGTTCACAAATAAACATATCCAGGTGTTAGAATGGTCAAGTCAAAGTCCAGACCTGAATCCAATCGAGAATCTGTGGAAAGAACTGAAAACTGCTGTTCACAAATGCTCTCCATCCAACCTCACTGAGCTCGAGCTGTTTTGCAAGGAGGCATGGGCAAAAATTTCAGTCTCTCGATGTGCAAAACTGATAGAGACATACCCCAAGCGATTTACAGCTGTAATCGCAGCAAAAGGTGGCGCTACAACGTATTAACTTAAGGGGGTTGAATAATTTTGCACGCCCAATTTTTCAGTTTTTTATTTGTTAAAAAAGTTTGAAATATCCAATAAATTTCGTTCCACTTCATGATTGTGTCCCACTTGTTGTTGATTCTTCACAAAAAATTACAGTTTTATATCTTTATGTTTGAAGCCTGAAATGTGGTAAAAGGTCGCAAAGTTCAAGGGGGCCGAATACTTTCGCAAGGCACTGTATATGCCACACTTGATGTTCACTTGTGCGATTGGTTCAGAGCTGACTTCCAGGGTTGTTCTCCACAGTCCCACTGAGTTCTTGATGAAGGTCCTTAGTGTCCTGTTGACTTTCTATAGTGCCAGGCAGATCCATGTGTGTGGCACTGAGTCTTAGGCTTTCCTGTAGTAAATCCAGGCTGTACTCAGGCTGGTCTGTCTGGATCTTAAGTCATTGGATTGGTGACTGCTCTATCTATCAGCAGCTGGTGTTTTGAGCCTCTGGTGGTGTTCCTTCTGAGCTGTGCTCATATACTGGTTCGTGTGGACCTGTAGCTTATGTACAGCCTGTAGCCTGATAGGACCTTCCATGTTGTGGAGTGGCAGGTTATTGGTTGTTGGATGGTGTTGTTCGCTTGCAGAGGTCTTTCATTATCAGCACTCTCGTCCCTTGTGTTACCCAGTCTGGGTGAGGGCCTGCTGCTAGCAGCTGGTTCATCTGTGCTGCTAGGCCTTTGTGCACCACTATTATTTTCTTTAGCTAGGAGCTGTGGATCATGTCTGGAATGGGCAAGTCATCTTGATCTTCTACATAAAGCAGCTTTGTCACAAAAATTTGTTAAGTCTGAAGGTCTGTGGCTAGGACTGTGATATGTTAAGCCCTTCTCCAGCACACTGGATTTCAAATGAAAGGAAAAAAAAAACTGATGATTAACTTAAGGGGTATTTGGGTTTGTTTACATCAGTCTAGGACTTATGAACCTTTTCACCCTAAGGGAATATGAATAAAAAGGACTACAGTTTCTTTACAGTTTATCTACTGTAGTGTGGCTGTAAACACCATCAAATTAAAGATGGGAGTCATCACTTTCACCTCATAGCCATTGTTTCATTCCAAATTTAATGTGTCAAAGCACAGAGCTACAACAATCCATCATAATGCCATAGAACCTTTGTTGAAACAACTTTAAGAACTACGAATGAATTATGGTTGTATGATATACTGCACAAATGTTGGATATATATGGAAAGAAACATATAATGGAGTGTAGCATATGTCAGCAAGAATAAAAATTTCTTAAGTTTTTCACTCACTACACAGGCTTAATCAATCAGTCTGTGCCTCTTGTCTCCTTTCTATTCACAGATTTCTCTCTGCCTTCTGCCATTTCAATTATGACAGCAACTCCCCAAATTTCTGGTTTTCTGATGCAGACTTGTTCAAAAGAGGTCTAGTCTGCTGCAGAACAACTGTGCTGTACCTAAGATTGAAAAACTGATGAATTAATTTGTGAGTAGCAGTGCAGGGGTGGCTCAGGGCTGATACATTCATCCTAGTATGTTCCTAGACTAAACTAAATCCTGACAATAACATAAACACATGAATCCCCTTTGAGCTCTCAGGCATCTTGAAAAGAAGAAAGTCTCTCCTGATAAGACAGAAGCTCTCTCTCTTTCCTCACAGCCACTAGGCTAAGAATGAAAACATAAATATAAATGAACTTAGAACTTGCAAGTACAACATGCCTGTGACTTTGCAGCCCTAACCATGTTTTTAATATTATGCTTGTTTGTCTGAATGTGCATAATTTGAGCATTTAGTTCTTGTTGTTCATTTTTTCTATTAATTGAATATAATGAGAAGATTGAATTTATTTTTATGATGTTGACAGTTTAAATGAATGGGCTGTGCACATGTTTGCATCTGTTATGTTGCTTAGATCTTATTCACATTACATTGGTTTTGAATATCAGCTAGAATCAGAGTAATACAATTCATCACTGATAATTGATCTGGACGAATTTTAGGATATACAGCACTAACCTTTAATCCAAGGTTCAAACATGAACATTGTGTTGAATATGAAAACATCAGTTATTCAAGCTTTAAAGAAATAATTAATTTATATTCTACAATAAACAAGAGGAATTTCGGTTTATGTGGATACTTCCCTGGAATCATTCCCCTCCAGAGATCAATTTATAGCTGATGTAAATTCTTGGATGTAATCAAGCGAGAAGTACTTAACAGAACAAAACAAAAAAAAAACAAAACAAAAAAAAAATTCAGGTATGCAGTTAAACAAAAACCTTGCAGGTTACTTTCAACCCAAACAAATCTGCCAATAATAATAGTAATAATAATAATAATAAAAACAATATCAATGGGAACACATTTATGAAATATTTAAAAACAAAGAAATACCCTCAAGACTTAATAAATCGGTAAAACAACTGAAAAGTTTTCATAAAAGGTCAGTGCCACATTCACTGAAGCTCAGTTCTGTGTTTTTATGGGAATTACCAGCAAACTGTCTTTGATCGATCAGTTTGCTTGGCTAATACTACCCACTGTGCAATCACCTGCAGTATCAGGTGTGTTGTTAAAATCAATGAGAAGTTGTAAAAAAGTTAAAAAACAAACATTAGGGAAAAAGAAACATGAGCACTTACTGTATTGGCAGTTCCTCCCCATGTACTCCCCTGGGCATTCGCAGGAATAGTTGGCAACCAGATCTGTGCAAATGCCCCCGTTCTTGCATGGGTCCCTTTCACATTCATTGATATCTGGAAGAGTCGAGAAAGAAGAAAAGAAAAGTGCATTCATTTATTTGAAGCTGACATGTAGACAATTAAAAAGACCTCATCCTCATTAGAATGCATTGGTAGGGAGCATACATTGACTTTTTCCTATTATTTGATTGTGTCTGCCCATTGAAACTCTCACAAAGACACTTATTTCTTGAAACTACAGTAATAAATCACATACCTGCTCGAGAGCTCACTAATGCTAGAACAGAGACCCAAGTTTTTAGATGTTAAGAATAATTAACTTAATGTACTTTTTTTGTAATTTAGGTAATTCACCCAGTGTGCTTTGCAACGGGAGCACTGAACAGAAACTATGCTTGCTTAATTCTAACAATCGCTACTGGACAACAGTTATAACATTTATAACAATTGTTACCATTTGTTGATTACAGTTACTGATGTTGGCCAGTTAATAGAAATGTTAGAATAATGCTAGATTAGCTATTAGAAAATGAATGATGTTTGTAAGAATAAAGAATTAAAATGTCGATTAAATCAACTTTGGCTGTTAAGCAAAGGTTTTCACTGGGGTTTTGCACATGTAAAATTGAAAAATTAAAATACTTAAGCAGAAGAACTACCTACTTATTTTGTTTAACCATTACTTAGTGGCAAATCACATGAACTGCAACTGGACCCATTTATTGTGAGTAAACACCTGCACTAAACTGCAAATAGCAATGACACAAAATTTTGTACCACTGTTTTGTAAACTTGCATCCTCAGTCCTTTCACTCACAGAAACAAAAACAAGATCAGAATAGACTATCGATATGATAAATTATTACCAGTTAACATCTAGTGTACAGCCATCTTTGCTCTTTAATTGCTCTCTGAAGTATCTGATTGATTCAGACTGACTGACCCCCCCCAGCTGCACCCATCTCAGCCATTTACACTCGCTTCTATTAAAGGCCTGCTACAGAAACAGTTAGGTGAAAGGAGATTATGACAGTTACAATACTTAATCATACTGGACTACATTACATTTAGAGGTGTGTCTATATTTTTGGCCCCCCTCACCTACATGCCTGAGTTGGTCAGAATATTAAGAACACCTTTGAATATACTGTAGTCCAGTACCATCATGAACTATGACCTCCATAACAAACATATAATTGAATTTATACATTTGTGACAATTTCACCAAAAACTGAAATATTTTGAGCTTCAAATACACACACATCTCTCACTCTCTCTCCACTTTTGTTTATTTATTTATTTTTTGCTATATGGCAATTTCAGTGAAGTAAAGATGATGCTACAAATGTGATGTGACTCAACTTGTTTATCTGCATCATTGTTGGAAGGACTGAAGAAAACATTCATACTAGTCAGCATGCGTCTTGTGGCAAAAGAGTTGAATTTCACAAAAACACTACTCTTGAAAGACAGACACCAATTATGTTAATCAAACACTAACTGCAGGGTTCACTCGGGTTTGATTATAATGGAACATGTAAATTATAACTGAGAAAGGTATTTACCTCATTATTTGCATTATCAAGCTGTGAAGATTCATACATATGACATTCATTGTTAGGGGTGTTGCCTTATGTTTGCATTTTGCCATTGCACAGATGGTTTGTGATGGGCTACTTGTCTGTTTGTGCAAGTTGATGTGTAGCTGTTTTTCAGTGTCTATTCCCCAAGACATTTTCAAAGCAATTTAATACAAAGCCATTAAAGCCCCAATTTGCAGTTTGTGCATAGCCCTCCTGTCCCCAAAATTACATCAGGGTTAGCTCAAAATTTGTCTGCAGTCTGCTGGGGACCATGTAGTTGAGTCTCTGTGGTTTGCATCATGGAGGCTCAACGGTTATGATACTAAATATGGACTCAGGCTTAAAACGGAAGGTTGGAGACATTTGGAGACTTACTCAGACATTTGCATAACTAAAAAAAAAACCAGAATTCTAACTGAACATAATAAAATAGATAAGATTTATCTGATGTATGTTATTGTATAAAATTATAATGAAAAATATATTTGGTCAGGTATTTTGTCAAGATCTAAATTCTGCCTGATTGCATGTAAGGAAGCTAATCACTCAAAGACCAGGTCTGTCATTGATGAGGTGGATCTGGGAGGTTCAACCATCTCTCTGCTTGCTACATTTAGACACAAATTATACACTAATCAAGTTTAATTGTACTTCTCTGTAACTGATCCCAGTAACTATATTGTTTCAGATGTGATTCAGAACCATGCTTAAAGCCAATTTCCACATTTACCTGTGCTCTTTCTTTCTTTCCTATGCTCCAGCCTTGACTGTAACTGTGCTATGATCAGCCAGCACATGACTGTCTTATGTAATTACAAAACAAATAGCAGCCAGCAAGACTACAAGAAATTAGCCTCCTACTGACAACACATTTTTAGCTCAGAAATGAATAAACAATCACTTGTCAGAAGGAAGCATCTTGATTGTGGGAGGTTACTGCAATCAAGGGGAATTATTTTTTTAATTATTTCCCCTTCAAGGGGCGTTACAATTCAGTTAAAAACCTGCCTTGATGTATAAAGAAACACAATGGTCAATCCTTGTTCAGCAATTCAGCTCTTCTGTTATTTTAATGGCTCTAATCTTCTAGAACCACTAACTGTTAACAACTGTGCCAGCAACAACAGAAATACTACTGTTATTAATCAAAAGAAGAAACATCGTTCATGCATTTTGGAGCAGAGTAATTTTCTCTGTGAATATTTAGTCTTTACTAATTGCCTTAATGGAACACTAAAATGGAGACGTGATTTTACATGTGTAAACACTGAGATATAATGCGACAAGTGAATGTAGGTTCATCTCTGGATAAATACAGTAGCATTAATGTGAATATCTGAACATAAATAGCTCAAATGATGCAGTCACACAGCTTACTTTTTAGTATAATATGTGGAATGTGAAAAGTGTGCCCTCTATAGAGACTGTTTACTTAAATCTATATATAGAAACAGGTATGCAACAGAAAACAAACAACCAAACAAAACAATGAGATCTAGTGTAATCTACTGTTATGTCACCACAGCAATAATGCTGCTTAGTAAAGTAATGTTGTTATATTTAAAGTTCATATCCTGCTTTGTTGTCATTACTAGGTTCAAATACAGAGGTGAGCCAAATGGACAAGCTACTCAAATCGCCTGAAGCGCAACACGTACCACGATGAGAGCTAAACACAGCTGACCCATCTTGCGCTTTGCTTCCGTTTTATGAGGGGCCATCAGCCCTGGGAGATCAGTGCAGAGAAAATGAGACTTAAAAGCAGTGTATTGCCAGTAAATCAGGTGGGAGAAAGGGGATTACTTCAGGGACCGCAGTTAATCCACCTGGTAAAAACTAGACAAGAGCGGAGAAGAGATGCACAGAGAGGATGGGAGGGACAGAGAGTGAGGGGAGAGGGTGAAACATGTGCTAGCCCATTGGTCAGATAAATAAACGTCTTTAGCATTCTGAATTTAAATGTCATTAAAGCCGCAAACTAGATAAAAACAACATTTTGCAATTGATGTCTTCAATTTAATTTGAGGGGTGCTTTCACAGTTATAATGATTTAACAAGCCAGTTCAACACACTGGTCCTCCAGTAATAATATTTTAATGAAGCTTCGTTCATTTTTCGTTCGTTCAGTTTTTGTTCAGACTTTTCTAACAAGTGCATTACAATGGATTGTAATACTTTTCAAAGTGTTAATGCCATTTGCCCTCTCACTGTATTTAAAATAATGGAGAAAGTGTAATACAATATATTTTCACTATCTACAGATCAACAAATAATAGTGTCCAAAAGAAAATGAACAATATAGTGAACAGTACAGTAATGTAAAAGTGTTGGCTTCATTTTAACCACCACTTTAGTTTCACATTAATGACTAGATTGTACATCACTGTGAAATTTAATAAATTAATTGGTTGTTAATGCGGGCATATTGAAATTAAGATTAATAAAGGTAATCAGGAAATACCATAGACTTCATCAGTGTGTTGCACAATACCTCATAAAAACCTCAACCCTGAAATGTATTTCTTCAGTATCTGGACAGACCCTCATCAGGCTCTCACCGGTTCACTGGAATGTCTTACTCACTGGCTTTGCACCTCTCTTGCTTCCCAAAAAGTGTCTCAGTTGAACAATAATGAGAGCAATGAATAGCACTATGTGTCAGGAACTACCGCTGGCTGCCAGTGCTAAATTGGCTACGGTGTGTCCAGGGAGCAGGAACAAGGCTGGAGAGGTCACCTGCGTCCTCTCCAGTGGGCTGCACTGACCTCTACAGAACCTACACCAGCTGCAGCCACACAAACACACAGCCCAATGAATCCGCTTCCCAGTTCAGTCAACAGTAGAGGTACCGTGTCCAATATGAACAAAGACGGGTCAGAACAACACCATTTAACATCTAAAGTGACTGGTGTATAACATTTGTAGGTACATTTTTAGGCTGTTCAAAGCGCCAGAGCTGACTATGGCTAGCAGTTAAATCTAGGCTGCAGAATGTCAGCCCCTGTGGATGTTTGTTAGCTAGATTGTCCAATAAGTCAATGTGCAAGACAAGTTGTGTGTCCATGCTTGTAGATGAGAAAGTGACATTACAGCTAGAAAGCTAATGTTTGCTATGGTTCACAGCTTTTGATTCTTGTTTGTGTACAGGCTGCTGTTTGGCTGTCGGGCATGAGACAGCATCATGCCAATGATCAAACAACAACGATGACTGCTTTATGCAAATTCAGAAAAAAAAATACAAAACAAACAAACAAACATTTTGAGTGGCTACATGCTCATTCTCCATCTTTGGTACTATGTGCTTTCCCATCAGTAGATTACAGAGGAATTAGAATTTACAGAACTGACTTGTATTAAAATCAGCAATTTAATTTCGGCTGGACCTACACTTAGACATGCAGTAGCAACATCCTAAGTCCAAACTGATGCCAACAACAATAGGATTCACACAAACGATTGAAATAAATGCCTGCTAAGAGCTTGTAATCCTCTCACACTTTTCAATCCCCAATCTTAATTAGCACAATGAAAGGTAATGTCCGAGCAGGATTGCCCCGACACCTCATCCGCTTCCTTCATTAAGTTGAAGTCAGATGCTGGGTAAAACTGGGTAAAGCCCCCCACCACCACCCTCCATCCCCAGGCCAGTACATCATAAGCTGCACAACTGCAGACTGTGTTTTTGTATGAGGAGATGCGCCATCGTGCTACATCTCTGCAGCTGGAGTCAGTTTAGCACTCATGCACAGTTTCCCCTGGGGAGCTTCCATCTGTTCATTTTTTTTAATGTCACTGAACCAGCAGACCCACAAATATTTGGTAAATAAGCTGATCCTCTTGACCTCTCAGTGTAAGCAAAGAGCAGTGGTTTGACCTCTGTGGTCAGCAGTCGACAGGGATTAGGTGGACAATGGGTTGCTTATGCCTGCCACATAGTTAACCTCTGACTTTGAACACTTATACTTGCTTAGAAGCACTTGTTCTGTTTTATTTTATGGTGCTGAGGGTTCTTCCTGGGACAAGCTGCTGCTGCTGATGCCCTATGATTCATGGCGGTCCTAGATGTTGGATGTGATACTGAAAAAATATTGCAATCATTAGGGGAAAAATGAAAAACACGCAGCCAATGATTTACATTACTTGGATGCTAGTCTTAGTAGGAAGAATGTAAATCATTATCTTATAGGCTCTGCGACAGAGCACTTTATAAAGGAATTTATGAGATAAAGAATTTATGAGAATTTCATGTCTGAGGATAAAGATAGCCACGTGTATGAGCTCCACCTCAAGGTCATAATACACAACACTAGGTCTAGGGTTGTACACTGTACATACTGAACAGCATGTGGTGTTATTCAGTGACCACACAGACACATGTAAGGCCACAGAACATATGATTTTCATTCATACCCCAAAAACAGCATGCACTGTAAACAGAACTGCACATTTTATGCTGCGCATGCCATGTTATACGTGCTAATTGTGTATTAACACGTGAACAATATAAGCGCATGTTCAGCAGATGTGCAGCAATAACATGCTGTCCTGTGTTCATTTATCCTGTGATGCAATCCTTATGCTTATTTATTTTGTAAATATTGTTTTTCCCCACTCATTTTTGGCAGTTTGATGTAACACAGCACCCACTTGGAGGAGGCGAAGATAAAGGAACCATCTGCTCCTATTTTGGCGGGGAAAACAGGACACCTCTGCAGGTTCTATGCACAGAGTGAAGGCTTTATTACCAATGAAAGTCTAAATACAACACGTTATATATTACACTGTATCTCCTGTGAGTATGCTTGCTTATCATTCTTTTTTTATGATTGAATGCTCGCATACATTTTAGCATATACTGTAGATGCAATGCAGATGCATAAACACACACTGTACAATAACTACGTTAAATATATTATTGCCTTTCTATATGAATTCCAGAGAGGATCGTTCTATGACACTACTGTACTAGTGCTAAATATGTCCTCAGAGCTGCACTGTCATTTGGCAATCTGCCTTGGATGTTGTGTTTGACACATTCTGGTGCACTAAAATGTGTCTAGTCCAGTACACAAGGCCAAGACAAGCCCTGTCTCTCCAAGTTGAGTCAGAGACTGAAGAAGGAAGTGCCTGTCTTCACTGTCAGTCTAGCCTGTCAATCCTTGCCTCACCCATACCACTGAAGTGACTATCAATGCATATGACAGGATTTTCTATTCAGGGTCTGCTGAAGTCACACAAGCAGCTGAAAGTGAGATTTAACATTATCTGGTCTGTCCTTGAAATCCTTGCTTTCATTGTGATATATTGATCCCAGGTCATATGCATCAAGGCTTAGCAGGAACACCGATTTCATCTTTCAACTGTTTTACAGAGTTCTCAAATCTCACTTCATATGCAGGTTACTTTAGACAGTGGAACATGCTGTATGTTTAAAGGGATATGATTGATGCATGAAGCTGTGAACGCAGGATTAAAAATAGTATATTGCAAGGACACGGTTTTTGAAGTGGGATTAACCCACTGAGAAGTTATTCACAGCTGCACTCCAACAGCCCTTGAAAAGGCACCTTAGGATGCATTGCATAGAGGTTTGTTAATCTGAGAAGCCAAACACTCATCATTTTGAAGACATGTAGACCGGGAGGCTCGGCTGAAGCTGGGATGTACAGAATGTGAAGAGCCCTCAGCTCAGAGGCAGAATGACACTCGAAGGAGTGTCATTTTAAGCTTAGAGATGGAGCCTCCACAGCAGTTACGTGACAGAAATACCGATCTACGTACTCTGGAACAACAGAGTCTGATCCAAAAGCTCTTTAATATCATTGAGGTACGCTTATACACAAACATTTGTTATTGTAAATAGCACTTAAATGCATTAGTTTTGCCATGGTGCTAGCATGGCTAAAATGTATTCACCATCAAATAGAAGCCGATAAATCCATAATTATAATAAAACTAAGAACACTGCAGGGCATGACATGAAAACAAGTAGACATAAAAGGGTTTAACAAGTTTTGTTTAAAACAAAGCATCCAAAAAAAAGTTGCATCATGTCCAAATACTTATCCACTAAAAACATGGTTTCAGTAAAGGTCAGATTCTGAATGACTTACAGACTTACTTGCAGAATTTAATATTAAGATGCATCAGTGGTTTCAGCAGAAAGTCATTCCACACTGATTTATTAATCCATTTCATTTCTGACCCGCTCTCTGAACCACCCTTTTCTGTGTCTAATGAACACAAGAAGAGATTTCATGATTGCTTTAGTAAAAACGTGCTATCATCCCAATAACAGCCATGCACACATCTACTGTATATCTTTTCTTTCATGCTGAGTCATATTTATGATTAAATCATAAGTGGAATAAAAATAGACAGTAAGGTACCATGCTAGGCAAGAACCAGACAAAATCCTATGTTATGGTTTACAAACTGCACATTCTCATGACCAGACTTAATCTCTTCTTCAGTCACACTGAATGAACTCAGTGAACAAAAATGACACTAATTTGGCCACACAGTGACCATCCTGAATTAATGCAGCACGGTGTGGTCAGGCTGAACATTTATCAGTGTTTGGTTTTGGCTCGCAAAAGCCCTGGGCAGGACTCAATCTCAACTCTTTTCCGCCACCTGGGATTTGGAAATTCATCTCTATTTATGCTTTGGCCATCTGCCAATAGGTCCATCCTTGGTGCAGAGTCCAGGAGGTGACAGTGAAACTCAAGTGACTGAAGAGGCCTAACATAATTAGGCTCTGGTAACAGCTTTTTCCCTGCAACTCCTCCACGGGAAGGATAAACCAGGTGAATGGGTGCTTAGGGAGTGGGAACACACAAGAGACAGAAAAGCCTAAATAATACTAAAAGCTTTTTTGGCAATTATCATGTGATTTCCTTGCTGTTTCAAAGACTTTTGTTCCTTGTCGTTTTCACTTTGCAAACACGTTTCTTTTTTTCTAAAGGAACATAAGTGAAGAAATCTAGGATACACAGTACCAAAACCTGTTCTGAGGCATGTCCACATTCACATTATTCCCTTGAAGACTATGTTTTGCTAACAAGACTGCACTTCACTCTGTTTTATATACAGTACTGTAACTTCAATTTCCTGAATGCATTCTGTGCCACTGCATTAAGGTTTAACAGCAAAGTTGGATTGCAGGGAAAAAAAAAAGAAATAAAACTGCCTCACCTGTAATTTTGCTAGAAAAGCACCACCTTGCCAAAGGTCATCTTACTGAAAGTGTGTTTCTACAGCAGTTTTTATTTGGCAGGATTTGCAAAACTGGAAAGCACATGGCAAAGGTGATGTATCCCTTTTATGTAATCAATGATGAGCCAGAGCACAGACAAATGCTCTGGCATGAATAAGGCTAACACCAACATGACCAGGGCCAAGCACAGATGGATCCTGGTAAAAAGTGTCTGTTGCCACTCTTTGTATTCAAGTCAAAGATGGCAAGTTCTCATCTGCCAACAAAAGGTTCTATGCAGAAGGATAGATAAAATACTGTAACGTCAGGTGGATTGAAGGAGCCGGAGAACAGTTTGCCCTTTTCTGCGCTCTCGTGTGCAATTTTATTGCACACACAAGTGGGGAACACACAGCAACACAGAACACAGTGAGCACTGCATCTCAAACCAAACCCAGAACTATATACCTCCCAGGCCCAGTGGGCATTATGGGAGATTCCGCCAAGTGTCTCTCTGCTCCCCAATGCTACAACATCTATGTCAGTGCAACAGCGAAAGAGACCCTAAACATCTTCATTCCAGCTTATTTCCCCAGCTTGTTGTCCAAAATGCCTTCTGACAGAGGTGAGATGAGGTCAGCTCCTCCTGGGATGGAGAAAGGGGCAGCAGGATACCTGAGAACATAGACGTTTGAAGTACAACACTGATCTTTGACTGGGTCTCCATTACTTTTTGAATACATGTACACACTAAGAAAAACCCACACACCATAGTGTATAGCTGAAAGAAATATTCCCTATTAATAAAATACACTTTTACTGTTATTGTAGTATACATTACCATGTAAACTCCTTTTAAACATCTGTTCCATAACTGCCTTTATGTTATCTTTATTTTAAATAATGCAAATGCACATGGCAGATTCTGCCCGATGAACAAAGGGAGTGTTCAAAATGATCAGTCCTTTATTAAGTGCAAAAAAAAAGAAAAGAAAGAGAAAGGCAAACATTTAGCTTACATATTAATAAGCAATTTGCTACTATTTATTGCTCCTTATATGTACAATTATCACAGGAGTTGACATACTGCTACCTAAAGACTGATTTCTTTGTGTGTACACACCACAGGGGGCCACACTCCAGCTGCTGAGAATCAAGGCAAGACCATCCTTTCAGGCACCTACACATTCCATCAGGGTTCCAACAAAATGGGCAAAACCAGACTTACTCCAAAGAAAACAACAATTATCATCAGTGGTGCAACCCACTTCAAATGAACCATTTATAGCATTATATGCTCACACTTTACTGTAGGTACAGCAGGCTAAAACATATACAGTGTAATAGAACAGCCCTGCAATAAAGCCTCCCTTCACGGAGGCGATTGACTCAGCTGTGTAATCATTTTGGAGGGTGTAGTTTGTGCTGCTGTTAATTTGTACTGTTATAAAGAGAGGTGTTTCAGTTATTTTGCCTAGCCTTACTGATATACATTTGGTTGTAAAATTATTAGATACACCTGAAAGTAAAACACAATACAATCCAACAGCACCACACACACACACTACACCTTCCAGTGATCATACTGTTGAATCCAAACCTTGCATTCTTTTCTATGTGGAGTAATTTCCTTGCTCAAATATATTGATGAATGCCTTTTGTTATCAGAGAGAGAAGCTGAAAGTAAAGTTTTCAAAGTAAATGTGGATGCTGAGGTTTCACTTTTAAATATCCCATCCAATTAGGTATTAAAGCCGTTTTAGACACCAAGCTCTGAACACACACTAGATAAAACACATAAAAACATGAAAGTTGTCTGGAGGATGGAATGACCAACCAGATTCTAACTGAACCACTACATAAAGAGGTGCTCTTTTGTTTCCAGTGACATAAATGTGTTTTGCTTTGAAAGAAGAAAGACCAAATGTGCAGTGAGCTAAAACAACACGCCTGCTGGCCCACAAGCATATCCATTTTTCCATTTTGATCTGCAGAGACTCCTGTGAGACAGAAAAGGGGACACACAAACATACACTCTGTCTCTCCATGAGTTGTTGATCACTGGCGTCTGTCGGTTTGGCTGTGTGATTGCAGTGGCTTCTTTGAATGTTTGGTGGACTACGAACCCTTCCCCCAGGATTTTCTACTCTCATCTCTTCCTGTAAATGTAGCTTTCTAGCCACAGACTGAGAGCTGCGGGTGGGCTGTGGGCTTGTGAACATAATGTTGAGAAAGTGTCTGGAAATGACCGTGTCCTCCACACAGCTTTACATCACAGTAGTGCAGCCGTGGGGAGAACCTTGAGGCTCACAATAGTTCTGAGGCCACTTCAGGTAGCAGGGCACTTTTTTAGATGATGACCTTGGGAAACTCGAGCACGAGTCAATCTGTCCTAACAGGATAAACAATGTGAGATTTCTGAAGAATGTCACAAAATGCAATGAACACTCTTGAGTGAATAACCTAAAGAAAAACTAGGATATGTTGCTGTAGTGATTTGCTTATGCTGTAAACGGTTAGACTGAAATAATCACTAGTTATGTGTGTAAGTTTATTAAATCAGAGAAAACATCCTGGTTCTTCATGCTAATTTATGCATATAAAAATAAATGTGGCGTGCAGTTTGGCATAATTTCAGAAAAACTTCCCAACTCTTGTAACCCAGAGGCTGTTAAGACGATACAGAGCTACAAGAACAGACCTCAGGCACTGTGACTAAACTGATGCCTCTTGTTTATTTTGAAAATGTGTTAACTTTCCAAAGACAAAATATTCCTTCCTTACTGTATCATGGAAAAGTTTTTCCCTTAAACGTTTTTCACTAACTTTTAGTTCTACTTAAATCAATCTTAATCCATTTACCTAATCCTGTCCCCAAAACATATTTTTTTCAAACTCAAGTGAAAATCCTTTCTAAAACTAAATTCAGCTGTTCATTTGATCTAAAACATTTTCTGTACATGAACAGCTCTGTCCCTGAGCAATAAACAAAAAAGCAACAGCACTTTGTGCAGCTTCACTTCTGAGGTGACTAGGAAGCAGATTTTATGGACTTAATTTACAAGATAATTTATTGGAAATTGGGGTTTTCTGGTGAAAATAATGTTCCAACTGGCCCAGTCCTACCACAACCCCACCAGTCACTCTCCACCCCACCTGTCCTGTCTTGGTGGCCCCAATGGGGCGATATGCCGGCTGACAAGAACTCCCTCCTTCCCTCCCTCCCACTGCTGTCACAACATACTGTTGATCTGCTGCTACAAAGTCACCTCCTATGATGCAGTGGCAGGTTTGAGAAGGGCAAGTCAGGTAACCACTCAGACAGGAAACAGTAAAGTCAAGTAGTGGGTGTTCATCGGGGCGGAGGGGGCGCTGGGAGAAACTGTCGCACCTGTGCCTGACAAACAAAGCCTATTGTTGAAGTCAAATGTTGAGGGTTAAGATGCCCCTTTGACACACAGTCATGCTGCCTCAGATCTTAGGGCTATTGCTGTCATGTCATCTTGCTCTTAAGAAGTAAAGTGAGCACAACATGCAGATGGAATTTAAGTGGGATCCCTATTTAACTTACCAACTCTTGTGTCAAACAACCTGGTGAAACATTAGGGAGAAAAATAATTAAATAAATGTGATGTTACCTGCTGTAAAATACACTAAAGAGCTAACTAATGGAGTTCTAAATGTTGTAGCAAAGAGCAGCCCACAGGGCAAGTCCATATGGAGTCTCTTTTTTTTCTCCTGAGCTGATGAAAGGCAGTCTGTGAGCTGCCCCAGGTGAACCGACTAACAGTAATGGCTCCTTGTGGTCTTATATTGCACCACAGCCATAAACACTGGCTGATTATCCTGTGGCAAGATGCTGTGGAGGCAGCAGGGCTAAAACAGCATGATAGCAGCTGTCAATACATGATCAAACACAGGCCTCGTTTTTAAAAAATCTCACACATCCTGCATTTAGCCTCAATCAATCTTTCTCTGCTGGTGTGCGTCAGAGAGAAAGGCAAAGACATGTATTGATCAAAAAAGCACACTGGAACCTGCTCAAAGGACTTGCCATGGAACGATGGAAAGAGACTGAGTTGGAGAACAAACACCAGTCATACATAAGTAATTTAGCCAAATTAAATTAATATATTCTTGTCTTTTACAGTGCCTGTGTATGTTTCTGGATAAATAATGCCCTGGACAAAACAGTTTCTCTGTAGCTCAAACGTTCTTTGTGATATGCAGTGAGCTCCACGTACAATATCACTGAGTGAGAGCTTAAAGGAACCAGACAAAAGCAACATCTTTCAAAGAGAGCAAATAAGAAGGAGCTGCAAAAACCTGTGATCACGTTCCCCTACTCTGGCAAGTTTCCAGTATAGAATTGAACATTTTGTTGTATCAAATCAAATGATGTTATTTGTATCAACCTCAATACAAGATGGCCTGTTATACAAGACTAATTATGGTGAGACACTAGAGTAAAAACCAGTGCAAAAAATGCCTCAGTAAAAATCCCAACAGTTTATACTTTATTTGTCCTTGATAGACTGAGAATGTGTGCCCTAAAAATGATCTGCAACCTCATGACGACGGAGGCAATCTGTCCCAATCTTCACACTGTGACAGTTCATTACAGTGTTTGGCTACTTGCCCAATAACGTGGCACTTGTTCTCTTGTCACCACAGGGACATGACGCCACACTATTTGAAAGATGAATGACTGTGGGATAATAAGGGCTCTAATAATAAAATGAGTGACACTAACTCAAAGCTTACCCTGATTTTCTCAGGTGGTGTTGAAAGTTAGACTTGGTGAAACATATACCAGTATTCGACAGTTGCAATTAACAAGTAAGATCAATGCTTTGAAAGCTTTGTGGTAAAACTCAGTTCTACACATGGAAATTATTACTGGAAAGAGAAAAAGATACCTCTGGAATTTAGTCAACATATTTACAGGAAATGTTTTTTTTTGTTTGTTTGTTTTTTTTGGATTGTATTGTATTTTAGTGTTACCCTTCATCCTATGTTGGAAATGATCCAGTGTTTTAAATAAGCACTGGCCCAGGCTGATGTTTAGCTTTGTATATTGTATACTATACAGATGCAGGATAAAATATGTGTAGTCCAGCCCTGGGTTTGTACTTGTTACTCTTACTATCTCTTTGCTCTGTCAGGGCCAAATCCAATTTCACACCTCTGAATGTTAGCTTAAATACATGCACTACATACAGTATCCCTGCTTGTTAGAGCAGTTTTATGAAGCATAGCCAGGAATGATGTTGCACATGAGCAGCTAGGATAAGTACAAGCTATTCCAGTTTCTCAGATAGAGTGTGCACTTAATTTTGTTGATTTTTGTTTTAAAGAATGCAACTGTTGATGAGTCAATACAGAGTACTGAGACTTCCACAATCAGGGTGGATATCAGACAGTTACAGCTGAAGGTGATGGCAGTGTGCAGTCCCAGCAGTAAAGTGAAAGCTTCATATGTTTGAGGTCTCTCAGCATCTCCGTGTGTAACTTCATATTTACAGAAGGAATTCATTCCAAGCGGGAGACATCCATCTTGTTGCAACAGCTGTGAGCCCAGTAAAGCAAAGACTAATGAATGTATTGATTGATTCAGAGTATCGACAGAGGCAATACTTAAAAAGCTATGTACTATTTTGAACTGTCACTAGCAGTGAAAAGGGGTACATCATTATCTAGCCATTCAATTAGGTGATATTTATTAAAATAACACAGTAAGAATGATTGTTCATCAGGACTAAAATGGCCATTGTTTTGTGTTGTTACCATTCTTTCTCAATTTTTCCTTTTCATTAAACCTGTCATCCAATAAAAGCCAGCAAATACCACAACAAAGCCAGCTAAGCTGTCATCCTAAAAGGAACAGTTATTTATGTGCCTTTATCATTTAATTGCAGGTCTTACCCAGACACTAGATTTGATTATTAATGTCTTCAGATACAGACTTCTCCTTCTCTCTCACCCACTCCTTTCCATTCATCTCTAATGACCATGTGGAAAACTGGCAGACGTGAATGTGTATTCAGACCATATCAAATCAGTTTCTCACCACCCCAAGGGCTTAATGGGAAACAGTAACTGAATTATGGCATGCTAGCCAGTTGCGCTTATTTGTGGATGGAGACAAACACAATGACATACAGTTTATATACAGCGACTTGCCCCATTTCCTTTTATGTTTTGTACAGTTTAATAATATGGAAAAACAAAAAAGCAATGATGTGGAAAGATAAATAATGACTGACACTCACTGTCTCCAAATAAAAGCCTGTTCCTTTGTTTTCAGTTGACTGTTAAACTGCTGTTTTTAACCTTGGTGGAAACACAGCAGAGTTGTGACTCAGATGAAAATAGTTTCTGTTATGTACTGGTTAACATCTCTGTTTCTCTCTCTGCGTTTATCCCTCTCTCTCTTTTAAACCAATAAGGATCCATCTCACCACACAGATGATACATTTAATCCACTACTTACAAGCACACCTGCGATGAAGGACAACTGTGTGGTGCAGGCTAATGCAATGGTTAGCCAAGCACACACACACACACACACACACACAGGCAGGGCAACCACAGGATGTGGCCTATATTTCATACTGCAGGATTTAGCAAGATTTAACACTTACAGATAAAGCTATATGTTATTTCCAAATCCTGGGACCTATTCAAAAGGCAGGGTATGAATGTATATCTGTATCTGTATTTCTGGCTAGCTGAGGTTGATCCGACCTGTCATATGACATCAGTTCTTTTACAATCAAATCGACACATTAACTAGGTTTCACTTCCTGGCAGTAAACAACAGGCTTTTTTGGCAACTGCTGAGCACAGTAACTACTGCTGAAAATACCTAAAACAGAAAGAGAGAAAACTGTCTAGAAAAAAACAAACTGTAACTTAACTTTCTGAAATGCCAAAACAGCTCAGTCTGGCTGTTCCTTGTTGTTGCAGTAAACAGATATAAAATCCAACAGCTCGGTAGTTGGTTGTGGAATTTAAGGAGAAAGGATGGGGAACACTTTGCAGCAATCAATATAGGTTTTCATTCTTTTAAGTAAAGCAGCATAGATGATTTCTCATAACTTTCTTTGAAAAATGCTTTCATTTACATAAAACCTCTAATTACCTCATGGTGCAAAGCCAGCAAGGCACTTATGCAGCTGCAGTGACATTTTTGTCCTTTATGTGCACTTCTCTTTTAAACTGTTGCTGGTGTTGGTTGCACCAACATGTGCATTAGTGATTATCCTTGTGTCCAGTTTCAGGGCATTACAGGCTTAAGGGTTTAGAGAGTGAGTTAAAAGACAAAACACATCCGGGCCTGTTATTAGGGCTTGGTACCCAATCTCCAATTGCGGGGGTGATGGTGATGATATCTCCCCCCTGATATATCCCACCTGACCCTGACCACATCCTCCGTATGTAACCCCTCTCACTGGGGTTACCTGTATAGTAGCATTCCAATAGTTCCCAGCTGACCTGAGATTGAAGATCATGAGCAAGATGGACACCTGGCACTCCCGTGGCCAGTTATCAAGACTCAGTGAAATGTCTTCTGAAAGTCTGCTAGAGGATGTGAATGCAGCACTAAGAACAATCCCTACTACGACCATCACTGAGACCAACAAGCTCATATACACCACAGCAACCATGATCCTTGAGATGCTTGGTTATAAGTTCAACAAAGGCCGGAACAGTATCCTCCATATAGAAGGAGGTTGGAGACCAAGATTAAGGCAGCAAGGAGAGAAGTTAGCACTGGCCTTTAGGGTTGGTAGCTGCCAGGATGCTGGTTCGAGTGTTCAGCTTACAAACCATACTGTAGACAGAAGAGAGAATCAACAAGAATAATATGTGTACATTAGGTTTTTATAGAAACAGGTCCATTTTGGAAATAGACTTGAGCAGGCTGTTAGTGACAAACTAGACACCCACTCCAGTCAATATAGTGGATGGATGGTATTTATGGGGTATAACACCAAACAAACAACAACAGACTTTTCTGGAAGAGCATATAGGAGAAGGAGGCATCACACAACAACAATGCCCAGTGGCTGGGGGGCCTAAGAGCAGACCACAGCAATCTCCCTGCACAAGACCCAGTAATCATCACAATGGCAGACATTCAAGAGAGGGTATGAAGTATGAAGAGCTGGACAACACCAAGCCCTGACATGATCCACGCCTACTGGTTAAAGAAGCTAACTTCACTCCATGAGCGCCTGGCGGGACAAATGAACCAGCTACTAATGGATGAAACCCACCCTGAGTGGTTAACTGAAGGCTGGACAGTCCTGATTCCGAAGGACCCTCAGAAGGGAGCAGTACTATCCAACTACCGCCCAATAACCTGCCTCTGCACAACATGGAAGATCCTGTCAGTCATCATAGCAGCTAACATGAGCAGGCACATGGCTCAATACATGAGCAGGGCCCAGAAAGGAATTGGCAATAACACCAGAGGAGCAAAGCACCAGCTACTGGTTGATAAAGTACTCACCCAAGACTGCAAGACCAGGCATACCAACCTGTGCACTGCCTGGATTGACTACAAGAAAGCCTATGACTCAATGCCTCACACATGGATCCTGGAATGCTTGGAACTGTACAACATC
>NW_018127903.1:2390437-2428940 GCF_001952655.1 Monopterus albus | reverse complement strand
AGCCTTTTGATACTAACTCCTATTAAGAGCAGGCTCAAACAAAAGAAAGCAAATTCAGCACTTCTTTTCTCTACCCAACCCAGTATTATTCTGCTGAACTCATCCTTTCACCAGCAATTTACTTCCTGTCACTTCAACATATATTCCTAGCTCAAGGTCGTTTTTTTTGTGCAGAGAAATATTTCAAACCAGACAGACAAAGAAATTTAGAAAAGGAGAGGTTTTTCCACCATCTTACAGACGCTTTGATATGATGTTCTATTTTATGCAAATTTGCATTTCAAGGTTCTTCAGGTCCAACTTACTGTGCTGGCAATGAACTCCAATGAAGCCTGGTGGACACTTGCAGACATAGCCGATAAAGGTATCGCCCCTGTAGGTCTCACTGATCTCACATGTTCCTCTGTTGTGGCAAGGGTTTGGATGGCAAGGGCCTGTGTAACAAAAGAGGAAAACACTGCTCAGTCTGTGTTGACACTATTAAAAGCGTGTTAAGACTGCGGGACACAGATAATGGGCTGCATATTTTACTTTCTCATTTACTCTGTATACAAGAACACAGTCTTTTAGATAATAGATTCACTATTGCATTATGTGGCGCATTGTTTTTAGTGTGTGAATAAATAAAATGCATATTGTCATGCCAACAGTGATAAATATTCTCACACAACTTTACCCAGCCACTGATGTATGAAGTGTGCATGGGCTATATAGTTGGAAACATTTATAGTGGAAAAGTTTGAATGCATAAATTACATTGGACCTTGTGAGACAGTGTATGAGCAAACAGTTCGACAGGCAGAACAGAGGTTGACAGGACAGGAGGGAGAAGCTGGCTTTCAGTGACTGGTACTGGTCTCTGTGGTCTGGAGGGCAGCCCAGGGAGGTGTCTAAAAAAATCACTGAATATGTCCCCTCCAGGAATGCAAGACTTCATTCACAGTGCTAAGTGGAGAGCACAGACTAGCTGCAAGGCAGAGCACTATCACTTATATGCACTGAAATGTATTCACACCAGCACACACATACTGACATGTTCACACACACATGGAAACTGAGAAGACAGCTGCTGAACTGATGAATACTGAGTGGAGCAACTTGAATTCCAAACAGAAAAGTGATGATATCATACTAGCCACAAAAAATGCAATTAGTATGATTTCTACAATACAAACAATCTATTATGCACAATTTGCTTAGTTTTTTATTTGCCTTCCTCATTTATAAGGTCAATTATCATGTAATTAGTGCACTGTATTTATATTCCAAAGTGCAAAACATTTGCCCCTGAAACAGTTTTTGCTTGAGTGATTGCATAGTTTTTTTCCAGCCTCACTTGATATGAAGCACAGGCTCACTGGCTAATTAATAACTGACCTTCTGCCACTGATGCTGCTGTTTTCTCCTTGAATAACAAAGGTACAGGATACAGTAGTAGCCTTTTTTGACAGGTAACTAAAAAATGCAAATCACAAATAACATGTTTAAAAAGTCACAGTGACATTCATTCTTAGTCTATAAAACATATTTTGAGTATGTTTAAATTGTGTATGACTAAGTGAACTTACATAATGCAAAAAAAAGTGTAAGAACAGGAAGTATCACGTTATTTAAAGACAAGGCTTTCAGTATACAAGATCATAACCAGGTGATAGTTGTCTCATGAAACTTTACAGCTGAAGCCTAATTATTGCAATATGTTTACTAATAAACCCTATGGACTGCAAGAATTGCTGTTCAGTAGATTGAGAGTATCCAATCACTTTGAATACTGGCCCATTTTGTAAAGGTTTCCACATGTTGTTGCTCCACACCAGATTACAAAACAGTTCTGCATTCCTCTTGAAAATTAAAGGGTGATGCTTATGCTGTGCGCTGTCCAAGGGTCAATACAGAAAAAGCCCTCATCCGCCAAACACTGATTTGCAAGGGAATTCATATTCATAGCCAGTAAGCACATGTTGTTGCTTGTGTGTGCAACACCCCATTCATCACTACCATTGTTTTCTCTTCAGTATTTGGGGTGTAGCAAACACTGGGAAGCTTAGCAGTCGCTAGTGAATTCATGCTTTAGGGATTTAGCAAACAAAAGGAAGATTTTCACTGCAAAAAAAAAACAAAGTTTTTCTGTTTATGATTAATTACTCACTTGGATCACTTTTTCGTCTGTGAATTGTTTTTTATTCCTTTTACTTCATTGTCTTTACTCTATGTTATCTCTTTGGGACCAATGATAATAACCAAGGTTTTGAATCAAACTTATGACAACCAGCAGTGTAGCCTATTACTTCACTGGCAGTTCCCACAACATGGGGCCATATTACTGCCATTTCAAGTCCTCCTCTGACTAACCGGCAGTGAGGGGCCAAGTGTAAATGATGAGGGCTTAATGCAGGGTTATTGGTTTCATAACTCAAGGGCCTGCCAATAGCTGTCTCATCTTTTAAACATCGAGTTGTTCACTTGCACCCAGGCTGTCAAAACTTTGAGTACTGAAATTGGATGAGAAAACTTTGAAAGTCTCCCACTGTGTATTAATGCAAACTTGGCACATCAAAAATTAAAAGACCAACGCGATACAGTAGCTTACGGTTAGCCCAAAGCTGACCTGTCTGTGACAAAAGAACCTAAACAAATTTGCTTCCAGTAACCTTCTTTTTAAAGCTTCCTGTCTCTTCATATCATTTCTATTCAAGTCGTTCTGCAGTCATATCTCAATGTTGACAGGAAAACTATGCTTTGACAGGCCTCTTATTTCATTTTAAGTGATAAGCAACATGAATAAGTCTCAGGGGTGAGACTATCATGCCCTCTTAAGTCAATTTGACAAATGAACAACCTTGAGCACAAAATCTGACAATATCAAGTAAATAGGCGAGACTTTAAATTGTATAGCAAGTCATCTGCTCAACCATTTAAAACTAGCTCCAACCCAGAAAATGTATAGGCTTAAAATGAACTTAGTACAGAAAACAAATAAATATCACTTGCAAGCTTGTTATTGTTCTCTTGTTGGAATTAGCCGGCCTCTGGATATGAATTACAAACGAGGTAATCCTATTGAAGTCATGCCATTTCAAAGCTAGGACCTGTATCAGTAATAATGAGAGCCGTGGCTAATCAGTTGAACAGAGGAACTTATAATAGCTTTCACAGAGGCCCTGCTCTCTGAGGGAAAGGGGGGTGACAGGTTTCAGGGCTGTTTTGACGTGACGATCTATAGCTGCACCAAGGCGCACTGACAGCCTCCCTAATGGAGAATGCATAAAGCAGAAAAAAGCAGGGAGGGAAGGAGGCTGAGGGAGATGGGAGAGAGACTCAAGGTGAGGGAGTATGAGAGCGTGTTCTGCCTGACAGCTATGTTTGAGTCAGAAATGTGTTTTTTGGTTGTTTGTTTGTTTTTTTAAACATATATAAAGGCTCCGTGACAAAGCAATATTTGATCAGTTATTAATGATAATCACTTTTATTGGCCAAGTATGTTTCAGAGCCGAGGCAGCCGGGATGATGCTGTCCTAGCCATCGGGAGCAACCTGGGGTTCAGTGTCTTGCCCAGACACTGACATATGGAGAATTGAACCACTGACCTTCTGGTTCGGTGTGTGGGGGCAACCACTCTATCTTATGAGGCCCATAAATTTACACCATCACAGAAAAACTAACTCACAGGAGCTGAACAGTACAGCGCTATGAGCAAGATTCGAACCTGCATGGGGAACCCCATTGGATTTCAAGTCCAACACCTTAACCTCTCAGCCATCACAGCTGTGAGTTTAATGTTGTAAGTTATAAAACTGGATGGCAATTATAAACTAAAAGTACTTCAAAGTGAGGGAGACTGCATAGTTGTTCACCGTGTTGAAAAAAGCCACAAAGTGCAACAGTGCTGTGAGTTGGGATCAGATGGCACAGGAAAAAAAATGGATGCCCACTTCACTATCAAATAATTATTCCATAGAGAGGATGCAAACTAACAGGAAAATATCACATCTAATTGCTACTGCTACAGTATGAGCACACTAGCAGTGGAATGAGAAAAATAAACAAAGGTCCACTATATATACAGTCAATAACACAGATATGTTCCATTTTAGGAAATAAAGTGGTGTTTTGTGCTTTGAAATGTATGAATGAATGAGAGGCATGAATGGAGAAGCAGGAGGGATTGCACAGAACACATCTAAAAGAAAACAAAAGGCAAAAAGTGAGTGATCTGAGAGGATCTCATCAGATTGTCAGATGACGCTCTCTTCACTCTGCGTGCAGGTTGTGTGCGTGATGCGTGTATGGAGGAAACACTGGCAGCCTTCTTGTGTGAATGTCAACTGCTGCTCTGCCGTACAAGTCAACACTCACTCAATGATTGATGTGAGCCTGTGCCTCGTCCAGCACGAGCGCTGTGATTTCTTTTCTGGCTGTGAGAAAAGGGCAATCAATCAGCTGTGAAAACCTGAGCAATGGTTAAACACAGGAAAGCATCCTTTGTTTCCTTGCAGATCAATCACAAAGACCTGACATTTGGAGGGTTAAGGCTACATATGTGTTCCTACATCTTAGCTGACAGCTGTCACAAACATTAGCTGGTTCCAAATATACCAGCAGTACTAATTTCATTAAGGAAAAGGATGATGCTGTGTGTGTTCTGAATAATAAATAATAAAATACCCTCTTAGTTTACAACATTACATTTTACAATACACCAATGAAATTGAGAAGCTTGAGATATTAAGACTGACTTGACTTTAAAAGAGGGACATAATTAAACATGGAGCCACTTGTTCACTGTGTTTTCTATAAAAGACTCAGAGAAAATGTCCCTCTCTAAAAATGTGAGCAATATTTTACCACACTGACAATTAAAAGCAGAGAAAAAGAAAGAGATCTTGCTCTAGCTCATTTAATCTCAATAGTTTTTCATGATTGTGTGGGGTCATGAGGAGGTAACACAAAGCATTGCCGATTGTTCCTTGAAAGAGATTTCTACTGATCCCAGTAAAGTGGTTTAGGTTGTGGGGCTAACTCACCATTTACTGTACAGCAGCAGGGAGGAGGAAGTGCCTTTAAAACAATCCTGTTACTAACCATAAGCAACCATCTGCACACAACACATGTTTGATCTTCCATTGACGAGTGCATTGAGAAACACTCCCCCAGTTACACCCACTGCCTTCACTGAAAAACATTCATTTCAAAAAGATTCTAGAGTAGATATCTAAACAGCAGAAATGAAATAGCTGTCAATGAAAAACGCCCCTGAAAATTAAACTGTCAGCTCTGAATTTGGTTAACCACCATGTTAACCTTTCATAAAATACATAAAAAAACACATTTTACCTGCCTCAAGAGTGTGCAATTTATATTGTTGCTCCTCAGCGCTGAATGTGCACCCATCCACATCACAGAAAAATCTGACATGGCCTAATTGTGTCAAACCTATTTTAATCCAGCCTCTTTTTCTATGATGGCTTCACTGGTTCATGGGCTCTTGGTCACTGCACCCATCCTTAACCTCGACTGATGAAGGCTGGCACTGTACCACCAATATTACATGGGCGCTTTCAGTGTGAAACACCACAAATTCACACTTTCAGTGAGACACCAGCCTCCTGTTCTCCGGTGCCCTCACCATTCTGCCAGTCCAGCCCATCACAATCTGACATCAGACAAATGCACATGGAGCTGAAGGTAGTGAGAATCATATAGGATCAAAATGGTTTGGAAAATGTCATATAAATAACAGAATGAAGAGGTCACAATGCAGATCAGCATAATTCCAGGAACATCCATAGAAAGGCAGAATTTCAGGTTGTCTTGTCAGACACTAAATACCATGAAAATGTCAAAGCTGTGTCCCTGTCTCCCAAAAGGTCTTCTCCAAAAGAGGTATTTTCCTGATTGTAATGCTTGCAAGCAAAGCCAAACTGTATACCAGATAGTAGAAATTAGCTGTAAGCTGATCAGTAAGACAGAGGATGACTCTAACCTGTTCACTAGAGAACTACTGTTCTGCTTGGAGACTGTTACATATCCACTTACTGTAACCGTACAGCTCAGTCATGCCTCTCACAATCTCAGTGGCAGCAGCAGTGTTTGACCACACATACCATTTTGCCTTTATAGTGTTTGTTGTGGCACCTGCATTGTTATGTATCATTAAAATTCATTTCAGGAAGTGTATATTTCCTGATTACCTTATCCTTGACCTTTTGTAAGACTGATGATAGACCCAATAAAAACAACAACACCAAAAGGTAAGACTCTTCAGCCCGTGAAACGCATTTCATTCTCAGGAGAAAAGCCACAACAAAGTCATCCTTAATTTTGTGCTTCTTCAAGCAGACAATTAAGCAGCTGATATGTTCATTTACTCTTTCATTGATTGTAAATTTTAAATGTGACTGGATGCTAAAAATGCAGTCCAACAGCAGCAATTACCATATGTGAATGAAGCATAAAATACAGGAATGCACACAATATCAAAACATATCAAGCTTTTAAAATCTGTAAAATGAACAATGGGTTTTAGAAGACAAGGGTCTTGTTTCTCAGATAAATAAGTACATACAGTAAATGACAGCAAAATTATACAACTATCTCTCTTTAAACCAGATACTCAATGTAGAGAAAATAATTTTCTACTAAAGACACTGTCTTGGGCACCTAATGGGCTCATCTGCTGCTGAAAGTCACTGAAGAGTTTGGTCCATGTCATAATCTGAGAGGAAGGATGTTGAAGAGGATTTTTCCTAATGAGGATATTTGAGATTTGAGTATTAGAGTCTCTTGATACTGTACATAATGAAAGACCAGTGCCCATTAAAAACACTTATATCTCTATGGAGAGAGGGTGGGGGTGTGGGGGGGAAGGGAAATAGAGGGGGGTTAAGTGTACTTTATTACAATATTTATATATTATTTCTCTTTTTTATTTCAATAGTGATTCATATACATTCAATACTCTTTCATGTTTAGCATGCAAGACATATATTCTCACCAAAACTCAATTCAATTTTCATAGTAGCTTCAGATGCAATGTACATGACTGGACCGTGGTCATAAACTTATACAGTATAATATAATCAAATGAACATGGACACAGACACAGAGATACACACAGGACCCAAAGAAAAAGCAGGTCAAATGAATAACTGCCCCCTTTCTATGGGTCCAGACATGGGGGGTGTATTGTTTGTGTATTGTTCATATTTTGTTACACAACCAGTGTTTGTAGGTCTGGTTGACCCACTGCATTTTTTAAAATTCAACACAATCAAATTATTTATTGTCAAAATACTCTACACCCCAATTACAAGCAATAGACCTTTGTTAGATCACATTTATTAATTAATGTGAATGAATTTTGTTACTCAGCCAGTGTTCCTGGGTCTGGTGGACCCACTTAATTTTTGACTAAGATAATCAATTATAATAAAGATATGAGTGGAATAAATTTATTAAGCAACACTGTTAGGCCACAATACATATGCTAAAATGTGCAGGGGGTTCATTGTGAGAGCAGATGTAGCTGCTTGAACTATGCAAGACATAATTTTATTACCCTGGGGTCCAGGGGACCCAAGCATCCTGTGTGTAATGTAAATGTGTGGGGGGGTGTACAGTGTGTGGTCACTGAAAATGTGTTCAGATATATGTTCTTCACAGAAAATAAGCCAAGGCCAATGAGTCTGAGCTTGAAAAAAATAATTAATCTCATCATTTTTCTTCAGATGAAAAATGAAAGCGGGACCCACAGACCAACATTTAAAGATATGGAGACTGTGACCTAACAGCTGGTAAAAGTAAATTCTTCAAACATGTCATGAGTAACTTGGCCTTCCATATCACCCTGTCCTATTTTCTCTGTGAGTCCAGCTCTAGGTCAGTGGTCACCGGTCACACTTACTTCAAGTCATTTTCAGATCCAGTATTTGTTGTGCCATTTGTTGCATTCTCTCTGTTACCTGAAATGTCTACAGTATAGGCTATTTACTGCAGTTATTCTTGCAAGCAGTGAACAGAAATACAGTACATTAAGTGTACCCATAACAATAATTTGATTCAGACTGAATTACTGTACACTGGAATAACTATAAATCATTATGGCAATCAAATTATTTTGTCACTTAACTTCACATCCATATGCTGCTTTGGGAATTTCAGCTCTAATGCTTAATGTGACATTTATTCCAACAGATAATTAAAATATAGCAGTGTTGACAAAACAATTTAAATTGTGCATTCTGACTTTACAATTTGGTGAAAAATGACATTTGAGTGTTGACATTTAAATTACTGTTATATTTATTTTGTGAAATTAAACTTTTTGATTTCAGTTTAAAAAGTTACAGAACACATAATGTCTTTCTATTTTTTGACTAATGATTGGAGTCTGAGATTACGCTAAGCTTAGTGTTGCTGGGGTGTTCTGTTTTATCTAAATAAGTCATTCTTGTTTTAACCCATTTGACCCCAAATAAACCAGCAGAGATTAATATTAATGAGAGAAACATAGACAAATACAATTAGATGACGAGGATGCACTTAGAACTGGGAGGTTTGTATTCAGTTGTGGTACTTCCCCAGGATGTGAAGTGACATTTTAATTACATCAATGATGAAGATTAATCAGGTTCTTGTTTACTGTTGTCCTCTGTGGTCTTTCTTTCGTAATAAAACTCTCATTACATCAGGTCTTCTAATAATGAGAAGAGGTGCTTCTGAATACCAAATATGGTCTCTAAGGAAGGTGATTTTAAAAAGAACTATGATAATCTTCATCTTTACTTTTCAACCTATTACATGCAAACACTAAGAGCAGAACAAACCACGCTGACTGCACTCCACAGGGACTGGATGCACTGTACATTCAGAGTGATGCTAATGGCATGCATTTAAGGATGTAATGCACTGCACCCTAGATAAAGGAGAGTGAGGTTCTGAGATATGCAAAATTATATAGATGCTACACTTACAGTAAGTTCATACATTATAGAGTCAACACTCACACAAACTAGGAATGATTTTCAAAGACAGTCCTAGAACGATGCTAAGTTTCAGTCGTGATAAAAAGCAATCAGTGTACTGAAATGGATTGTGAGGGTCTGAAAACAATTTCAAAACTCTGTAACAGGCAAAGACAAGATAATTCTCTCACACTATTAGAAGACATTGTAATAGGACTACCCGATGATTTGAACTACCAAATGATATAACTGTGAGTGCTACTGACCAGGCATGTTCAGTGAGTCAATACAGGAATTAGAGCCAGCGGTAATGAAAAAACAAACATGCTTGGCCAAGATTTAGAAACTGAAAGTGCTCTCTGTCTCTCTCCGTCTCTTCCATCAAACAGACACACACACACACGAAGGGGAAATCATGTTACCAAGCATAAAAATTTCCCACCTGCTGAAGTTGGTTCCTCACCATCTGCTGCTGTTGAGAAACACAGGAAGAAAAAGAGAGAGGAGGGGAAGACAGAAAAAATATATTAGCTTTATTACAACTATGTCACAGTATTCAGTGCTGCAGCTGCATTTAACACTACTTATTGAACTGTATAATTAACCACACTGTGCACTACCATATGTGTAATAACATTTGACATGTAATCCAAAGCAGCATACAGTATAAAGCCAGGTGTAACTGCTACTGTACCTGTAGGGTACAACATCCAGCCAACAGAAATATGCCACCATGAAAGGTAACTCGGCACTGTGTCAGAGCCCATCCCCATTTATTCGCTGTGTTCTGGTCAGTGGCCTTTGACTAATATGTGCTCATCATTCTGGACCAGCATAGGACTAACCCCTGTGGCATACATGACTCGCTTGCTGCATCCATGACTCCCAAGCCCAAGTCTAGCTCTGTGGCTGAGATGTGGCCTGTCTACCATCATTACCACAACCCTCTATCTCTATCATCACTCATAAAACTGCTCCGAAAAGTGTGCCAGAAAGATGGCTGCAGATGCAGAAGCAGAATGCCAAAGGCATCAAATGCATAGGGTGACAAATACTATTGACATTATTGTTGGGGATGATCAGAAATATTACAGCATGAACCAAGTCATTTGGAACAGGTCACTAGACTGATGGATGGATGCATCATGGATCGATTGACATACAAGGCTTGAATGTACTGGGATTTGGTGCTCTACAGGCCACATTAAATATGCATGTCTGTTATTTCCCAGTAGCTAATTATACAGCCTACCAATGAGCATGCTTGCTTAATTAAAGTATGATTCAATGTCATTTACGTTTTCATCCACAGTGTTGAATACTAATTGGGTATTAGCATATGAAGAGGGTTAAGGCCACATAGATCATGAGGAAGACAGCGAGAGAGTTATGATGCCAGCATTTTGTGCCTGTAAATGCATCCAAATCCATCTTCAAACTAATCAAGTCCCATTTCCAATCATAACAGAAAACCATTCAGAGTGCATGTTTCTCCTTAGTCTTCTGTCAGCCTGCATTCCCTGTAGTGCCTTTGGATGTGAAAATAAAATCACTTTACAAAAACCTCTCAAAGGGTTTTAACAGCTTTTAGATTGCGAATCCAATTTCATGTGGCACCTTATTTCTGGGATCTGTATTTACTATGTTGTTCTCTATTATTGAAAGACAAGTCGAACTGAATGATTTGACAAAACTTAGGACAACACCAGAACATAGGATTTCAGCTCAGACAACATCCATGAATCTTTGCTCAGCAGCTCCAAAACAGAAGGGAAAATGATTCACTTAGACGCTGTTGTGATAAACAGAATTTAAAAAGCAAACCACAACCTTTAACGCTGCTTTAAATGTGAGAGAAAGCTTAAATTGAAGTCGCAAGGAGTCAAAGCCAAGCACTTCCCCAACCTCTCATCTGTCTAGCAGCAGAAGCTCGCCTCCTTTGTGTCTTCACACGGGCCAATGTAATCCCAAAACCAAGCGCATTCCACGGTTCGCCTAGTGCAGTTTTCTTTTCTCGCCTCTGTTACCATAGGGGTCAAGACACACGCAAGCCCACAGACATACTCTGTATATAGTGTACACACACAATTACACACTCACAAAGAAGAAATGTGTATGCCTCTGTGTGCAGACAGCTATTTACACCCACACACAAATTCACATGCTGAGAAAATAAGGATTCATAAAACTTTTTTGTTTGTTTGTTTCCGAGTATTGAATCATAAGGTAAAACTTATGTCTTCAGTTGGTGCCTAGATGAGTTAAAAAAAAAAGAAAAACATGCCAGTTGCATCAAATGGCTTATCGCTCATGGAAATTGATAGTCTTGATTATATATTATTGTCTGACAAGAGAAAATGTATCCTCTATTTAATTATATAAATAATAGATAGATAAGAGAATGAGCAATGTGCTTGGGTTTACTGAAATAATGAAATTGGAAACTTGTAACTACTCAACCTGTCACAAGTATTGGATAAGAACTGGCTAAATCTCACAAATATTTAATGTGTACAGTAGCAGGAGAGTCAGAGGTGTTAGAGACTGTCCTCATTAAAAAAAACGTGCTAATTGTTTGTTCAAACCCTGAAATGACTGATGTTTCCTGACAAATGACCTTTAGCAGTCATATTTACTGTTCTAAGTATAAAAAGTAGAAATAATGTAACATTGCTAAAGCAAATCAGGATGTGTGGTTGGGTTAACAAGCCGACACATGTGAGCACAGTTGATAATCCATCTGGAACCAACAATCAGCACTGGCTTCTCTTAACCATGACGATGTTTTTCTAACCTGAGCCAAGTAGTTTCATCTGCTGGAGCAGTACGAGTAATTTTGGAAGACAGTGACAGGTGATCCATTTTGCTCTTAATGTATGAGGATGTTTGATTTTTTTTTTTTTTAGTTTTTAAGTTTTGTTGCAGTCAAAGTCTGAAAGTGGATCTTTGTAAGGTGCTCTGTTTTCATGTAGCAATGCCCAGTTTAGTTAAATTTAGTAATGTAAGTATACAGAAAGAATGCAAAGAGGATACAATTTATTTATTTATGTATGTAAATATTCTGGTGCAAATGCTTTACTATTATGTTGCCACAAAAGAAGAACAAAATGTGGATATTAAGACCAGGAAAGTAGGCTAGTGGTACTGGGCTGGTATGCCAGTAATGGGAAAGGAAATATATATATATATATATTTTAGTCAGACCCTGGCAACATGACTTACAACAACTGTGTTATATTTATTTCTTGAAATTGAAATATTTCTATTCATAAACTCCTGAAAATTTAGCATATGTTTCAATGTCCACCCATATAAAAGTTGTAATCAAAGTTAAACCAGTGTATCTCTTTCAGCAGTGGGGCTATGAAAAGATATATGAAGCAGACATGATTTACCACTTTTAGAATGGTTCGACATAAACACTAACATTAAGCAGTTCAGTTTTATGTCCACCAAGCCCCCTCCACACATCTGAGCAGTGAGCACGCATAACATCAAACAACGTAAGTTATTCTTCTCCATTTAGCAACGTGGCTGCTATGCTAACCATCAAGCTTTATTTCAAATGAAAGTGTTACATGGGGATACTACAGCCATGTTTTTTTGTAGTTAACAGCAGCTGTCAGGATGGTAAGACTGCCATTCTTCTGGTTATAGTCCAAACATTATTAAGACAAATAGATAGATACAGTGACAGGCAGTCACAGAAATTACATACAGTAACATACTGTTCCATTTTGTACAAGAAGTACTTGACTTGACACATGAATACAGGTTGAGACTATGGTAATAAATTTGTAAAACATGGAAGGTTTAGGAGAAGACTTCTTTAAATGGCCCCTCCTCCTTCCCAGGAGAAGGTCCTCTCTGTTGCACGATAAGCCTCCATCCTTGGATATATTGGTTTAATCTGACTGACAGCCAGGAGCCAGTAATAAGTATCCATAATCTAAATGGGAACCAGGCAGCCTGTCCAGCACTGGGATGATAGGACCTCAAGGTGTTCTGTGAAGATAGACGGGTTGGTGCACAGGACAAGTACAAACCCATACAAAACACATCTGTATTACACACACATATACTGTGGAGAGGAGGATACACAGTTCAGTCTGGATTGGTCTGAAGAGTAACAACCGTTTTACATGAACACCCTCACACCCATCACACCCGAGCACAGTAAAAATTAAATAAAATTAGAAAAAATGTAAATTCATATATATATATTTATATATAAATAGATACATAGATAGATAGATAGAGTACATACAATATATTTCTAAAGAGCTTAAAAAAGTTTGCAACAAGAGAATAAAAAAGTTTGCAACCCCATCCTATTAAGCAAAAACTGTAAATTAATATATGAATATCAATATGTATATAAACTGGTTTATTTAATCAATTTTACAGTGTTGAGTAAAGGACCTTGTTGGTGAAGTTTAGGTCACACAAGCTACACTGTTCGCTGGTCATAGTTCTAGTATGGAAAGTAGGTGAAAATGTTTGAAATGGCTTGTTGCAGCAGCGAACACTCCCAACTGAAGGAGAGGAAATTAAGAAGAAATTGCTGAATATTCCTACAGTCTCAGGTCCTACAGCAATTTGTTTAAAAGAAATATATATTACTATTGTGAAATGCCCAGATAGGACTGTGTTATTTAGGACAATTTTATCTATTTGTAAACTCAGCTGAATGGCATTTTTTGCTCACTTTTTATGTTAGTTTTGTACATTGTCAGTTTGATAATTTCTTACAAAGTAGCTTAAACTACTTTTTCTAAGTAGCTTAACTTTACTAAACTACATTTCTCTCTAGAGTAGCTTTGTTGTATTTTCACTTCTTTCCGTGTGAAGTAACTGTTAGTTTGCAAAGCTACATGTTCAGAGTAGTTTCCCCAACACTGACTAGCAGCTTATAACAAGGCCCAGAAACACCTCTACTGTAGTTACAGTAGCTCATGCTGATCAGCAGGGCACAGATCATAGCCAGTGATCCAGGACTGATCTGCTCTGCCAAGTTTCTGATATCAACTAGAATTTTATTATAAGTACAAAAATGAGACCTACCCCCGATAAAGCGTAACGACATGTCCCATAGTGTGCTGTAACGTGTCTGAGTGAATGGCAAGATTTCAGGTAACTACCAAGGATTTGGAGATTTACAGAGTAGATGGTAGGTGTCATATATTTTTTTTATGAGATAACAAGACTTCACTTGAAGTGAATGGGAGTGTGAAATGCAATTGGATCACCTCTGATAAACCATGTGATCACAGTTTCACAAGTTAACAAACACAGAAATCGAACCAAAGAAGGTGAGAGAGAGGGAGAGGAAAGGATAGAAGGAGAGAAAACCCCAAACACAAGAGAAACCCACAGCGCTATACTGTAAGTCCTCCTGTGAGTTCAGCACATAACATTAAGGACCTGAGAATGGTACAGTATGTGGGCCAAATCTGTAGAATAAATAATCAGTGAATACAAAAAGTAAACAAAAACATACCTGAAAGACATTCTGTGTAAGTGCTTCATCGTGTGGTTGTATTAAGATTTTTTTCTTAATTGTAACAAGTGAAAGCTTAACCCCGCTTAATATCTCGGCAACTGAAAGTGCCCTAGCAAATAATGTGAGTGATTTTGCTGACAGTGAAAACAGACAACAACATGTCTACTTTTCTCAGCATCACCTGCTGAGCTGACAAAAGGTTTGGAGGACAAAGGTTTTATAGGGTACCTATTTCCTTCCTAAAATACATAACATTTAATGTAATGCAGTAAATAAATCCTGGAAGGTTTTGAGTGGGACAAGGTTGTATGAAACGTTTAATGCACTTTTTTGTGTTGCTGCTTAGCAGTGACATTTACCCTATAACACCATAAGGCTTTAATGATAAAGATGAAAGCATTGTATTGATGCATCGACATTTGTCTGGGCGAGAGGTCAACACAGCGTTTGTAATTATGATAGCGGTCCATTACACAGGCGTGGGAGCCGCCATCTATTCATAAAGTGTTATGTTGTGCTTGATGCCGCTGATTAGTGGATGTTGAAAGGCTGTGGAGGAACTTTACTGTCATTTTTAGTTATTTACAAGAACAGCTTTTTTTGAGGATCATACGGTGGTGTACGTTGTACGCATAGTTGTCTGGTACATTTGCATATGAACACATTCAGTAAAATGTTTTTTTTTTTAGATGTACTCAACTATATTACTGCAACAAAGTCAGTATCACAGACATTTCAGAAAGAAAGATTATTGATGTTTTTTCTGTTGAAGAGGATATATTTCTTTTATTAATGAGTTGTTTGCAGACAAAATATCCAAATACATTACAGTGCATTTAAAATTTTTTACTCTATAGTTACAAGCAGTTAAAAAAAAAAAGCTCCCTCTGATATGATGGCTGTTTAAAGCTTATCAGGCTTATCTTCACTTGGCGCATGACAAAGTCAAAAACAATCCGGGTAATGGAACGTATTCCCATTTAGCGGTGCAGCATCAAGAGTGACAGTTGGCTGTCACTGCTAATGCTGGCAGCCCAGACACCACTCGCTGGGGCTGACAAATCCTGTTTGTGTCTGTCAAATGTCTCTTGCTATTAATCTAAAGCAGTGAAAACTTTTGTTGGGAGTTTTCATGTTTCTTTCCAGTATTTGGCAGTGAGCGTGAGATATGAGCTGCTTTAATCAGGATACAGTAATATGGAAACAATCTATAACATAACCACACAAACCTGCTTAATATGCCACAGGACTGCAGTTAATTAGTGCATGAATCAAGTCACAGTTTAAAATGCTCCATGTGTTTTCAGCCATAAATGAACAGTATTAATTATGATAATTAACTCGCCAGCCAGTCAGAGAATAGGAATTATAAAAATTGGTACAGACTGCTTGAAGTGGTAATTGTAGGTGAAAGTGTTCATTAATATAAGTGACACTCACTAAGTTTTAAAGTCACTCATAATGTACTACATGGTCTGAATATTTGGAAAGCAGACTGGAGTGGTGAATGTGTGAGAACAGTTACAGAACTCAATCCAACGGGAAAGAAATACCATCAGCATCTGTATAACGTCTTCCTTTGCTTTTTCTCACACAAAATAGAATAAATGTCTAAAGTGGTTTGCTGCAAATGAGGACTTAGTTAGCTGCACTCTGATCCATATGGCAATCTGCATACATGTGCTGCATTAGCAGCACAGATATCACCTCTGCTCATACCCCCTACCCACACACATGCACAGACACTGTCTCTCTCCAGCCCCCAGCAGATGCTCACTGCACATCTATCTCCCACATAACATCACCCTGAAAGTGTTTGTTCTATCATAGCAGTGCTTATTAACATTAAATCATCTTGCTGTGGAGTGGGTGGCTAACTGTGAAATGACTCACAAGCACAATACCAACAATAATTAGGTAGGCACTGTTGATGTTCTTCCAGCTAATGACATGGAAATGCAGTAGCATATCCCTTTATTTCAAGTGAGGAGGTAGACACCATTTTTCTGTAAGTAAATAATACACCTATTGTTCCACTTTTCTGTAAGCGGAGCAGAGTGAAGTCCTCCATTAAAAGGTAGCTGCTTGATATGTGGTTTAGCAAGAGAAAAATACACCACACCTCAGAATAAGATCAAGAATTTTTTCATAACATCTGCCTTCTAGGAAACCTTTACATGCAATTTCAACTTCTCCTGAACACATAAGCATAGAAGAAAGTGAGAAAGACCTGTGAAAAACAGGTCTACACACAGTGATGCAAATTTCTAGGAACACTGTTTAATACAATGTTTAATATTTTTGCTTTAGATCTGCATTTCCTAATGCAGTGGTGAGGGCACCGCCAAAACATTTTTAATACAATATTTAAACAGTCTATACTGGAGGAAATGTTAATTTGTCTGTTTCTTTAGTGCTGTAAACAGCAAATACAGCCTTATTCTTTTTTCAGCATGCAGTAAATAAACAAACTAACAAAAAGAAAACAGAATCCTTTCTTTTCATGAAAAATGCATTTGCCAATTGTAATATATTATTGTACATAATATACAGTATGGCCCTAACATTTATCTCTGTTATTAACAGGTCTTTTGGGCAATATTTATTGGCATGTACTGTACTAGTTTCAGCCAATAAGTTAATCTAAAAGACTCTAGCAGTACATTCACTCTGAGCCTTTGCCATCAAACATTTTTACATTATTCAAAACAGTAATTATTGAGATGTGGTCTACATTTGTGCTGTTGTCATGATTCATCCTATTCATCAGGGCTAAAACAAAGTCGTGACCTTGGAGTCAAGTGTGCCACAGTCAAATGAAAGAAACCATAAAACTGTTTCAAATCCAAAATATTACAGAGTAATACTGTAAGTGACTGGTTGTGAAGCGTCTATTCAGTCGAACAGAACACAAATTGCTATTCGAAGCACAATACAAAAAGAAAGAAAAGAAAAAACAAACACTGGCTCAGACCATCTACAGGGAAGCATTTTCTTAATGTGGTCAATACAGAGTGCAGGCATATCCAAGACCTTATTTATACTGTTTTTGACATGGAATCAATATGTTTTTTTTTTTAAGTCTGCTCCTCACCGTCAGTGCCCAAAAGCAAGTGTCAGCAAATATACGTTCTCAATAGCTCCATGGACAGGATTGATTGTCCAAACTCTATAGGAGCTTACCTCCAAAATACAGAAGCAGACACTTTTTACCAGTAACAACAGAGAATACGTGATCCCAGATGCTGCTGACTGAAGTTGGGTGCAAATGATATTTGATAGGTTCCTCAGGCATCACATGGAAAACTGAAACATGTGTCACCCAGAGCCAGTCTGACAAAAAACACTATTCATTTACTGAATAATTATTCATCCAGAAATAATTCCAAAGTTAATAACCGTGCTCTGTTTAATGAGCAACGACCAGATGTCTTGGCAAAAAAGCTGATATGCATGGCAGTGCATGTGCCTTTTCATCAGGTACAGCGGTTGCTGTTTCTAAGCCTTGTGTTTGCCTTTTGTTTTTGCTTTGTGTCCTACTGTGCTGCAAAAATGATTTTATGAAATTAAGATGTTTAAAAAGCCACATGCCTTAAATGTCTTAAACCTGTCACTTTACTCAGATTAGGATTTAAAACTGCCAAATTCCAGATCATCTCTTTAGAGTTTGGGGAGGGTCAAAGAAACTGCTATCATTTGCTGCACTGAATGTTTTGTGTATCATGTACAGTATTAAAAAAATTAAAAACCCATATAAACATTTAAGGCCATTATTACTATGATTACAAAAAAGTTATCAGCTTTTGTCACAACATTTGTATGAACATTTAGATCAAACCCCCAGTTTCTCTGTTTTTGTTTTTTGTGACTTTGAAAGTAGCAAATAAACCAATGAAAAACAGTAGCTATATAGTGAGAAGGTAGGCAGTTAAGGAAGAATGTTTATTTGTTTGAACAGTGTATTAAGATGAATAATGCCAATAATACAACAATGCTGAGAGGACCAGTGGAAGAGGGAGGTAGAGAAGATGAAAGGGAAGAAAGAAGAGGCAGCAAAAGCCACAGAGTAAGAGACGGACTGCAGCTTTCTCCCTGAACAGTTCACACCAAAATGAAATGCTTCTTTCGCTCTCATCTATGTAGGTCACACTGTGACTTTATCACCTGTAAACACATGTGGCATTACACCAAACTTTTAGTCAAACATGCTCTATGCTATCATAGCCTTTGGATGCACTTAACGCAAACACCTACCAGAGCTGCCATCTGTTTTCGAGGATTTATAATTGTTTCAAAAAATATTCAGACCCCTTCACTTTTTTCACTATGTTGTTGTAGATTTCATTTTAAATTGATAAAATTGGCATTTCACTTAATCAAAATGAAAACATGAAATGTTTGCACATTTATGACAAATGAAAAACTCATTCATTGTCAGGTCCGCTCGGCGCGACCTGCCTCTCTTCCGCCTTTCTCTCCTCTGCTCTCTCAATCCTGCGGGATCTGCACCTCAGCTGTGTTGCTTTCAGTAATTAGCGACTCATTTGTCGGTGCGCACAGCTGGGGTGCATCTCGATGATTACCTTCTTCCTTATTTATACCTCTGGTAGATGCTCCGTCGTCGCCGGAGCATTAACTTAACTTAACATACCTAATTTGCATACCCCGTAACTGACCTTTAGTCGTGGTATGTGGCACGTCGTTTGACTTCCACGCTGACAGTCCCTGTGCTGTGGATCCCTTTGTATGTTTTTGTCCATTAGGTTAGCTAGACGTTAATTTTTGATATGCACGCTGGGCTGCTGATTTCTTTTTCGTTCACCAGTCCTCCTGGTTCATTTGTTTTTTCACCTGTCCGTCCTCATCCTCAATCTCCTGTTTTTTGCCATTAGCCTGTCTTCTCCCCTGGCCGTCCTCTGTTCTCCGTATTTGCTCAGCCCTGGTTGTATGTGTTCCTCGACTCTGTTCCTTTTTGTGATCCCCACCATAAAACCACCTTTTTTACTAGCACCTGGGTCAGCAATCTTGTGTCCTACCTCAGTTTCACCTCACCCTCCCGGTGAGGGGGACTAAACCATAACATTCATTCATTCATTCATTCATTCATTCATTCATTCATATTCTATACCTCTCAGTCCAAAACAGGGTTGCGGGGGAGGGCTGGAGCCAATCCCAGCCAGCAATTGGGCGAAGGCAGGGTGTATCCTGGACAGGCCGCCAGTCCATCGCAGGGCCCAAATGAAAAACTGAAATTCCTTATTTACAAAAGCTCTCAGATCATTAATTCAGAACCTTTTAGTTGCAAACTCCAAGAAGGTTGTAATGTCATCAAGTCCAGCAGGTTCCCTCATCTCTACAGAGTCTGCAGGTGTGTTAGAGTGACTTAACACCTCCCTGGTTGTCTCAACCATCTTCCATTTCACAGTTACCGAGGCTACTGTGATCCTTGAAACACTCAGCGTTTTAGAAACATTTGTGGTCTGGGCATGAAGTTGAACAATAAGATTATAGCACAGAAGTTCAAAAAGAAACTATATTTTGTGTTGTTCTGACACAACCTGTGGTGAACTAAATACACATCACACATACTATATATTCATAGTATAATATATTTATTTAAGTTGAAAAGAGAATAGCTGAAATCAGTCCACACCAAGTGATCTCTTTTTCCATTTTGTACCTTATTGTTCACCAAATGACAAAGAATTCAAACTTGAAAGGGTAAACTGAATCTTTGTCTCTTTCCCAAGTGTGTAACTGAAGTGTGATTTGTTCACATCAAAGAAGAGAAAAAAAACCGTGACTCATTCCACTGTATGCCACATTGTTAGTGTAGAAAAGGAGGAGGGATGAAACTCTCACTTCTCCTAATTGGATGTAATAGCTGGAGGGAATAAGCTCGCTTTAGCCTCGGGGAGGGGAAAGTGAAAAGAGAGAGAAGATATTTAGAGAGGGCTTAAAATGCTAAACATCCATGGAAGAGTAGAACGACAGACCGTGGAGTTCTAGTAAGATGAACACGTACACAGCCATCTGTTCAAAAACAGCTCTATAAAGGATAGTGCACCAAAAAGAAAAGGAAAAAGAAAGAAACACGCAGGAATGTGGAGTAGAACTAAAAGAGGAGAGTGGCAGAGGAGAGAGTGATCTGAAAAGGAGCGCACCAAATGATGAAATAGGCAATGAAAGCAGCAAGCATGCTGGCCTCAGGTTTTTGGGAGGACCTGCTTCAGAGAGAAGAGATCTCTAAGATGAGAGAAACCAGGTGAAGTTACTCATTTGCTGAGGGCAGTCCTTTAAACTTTCACCCTCAGTTAGTTATACTGCTGAGGCTGAATGGGCCAGTTTTAGTATTTAGAGGTCCGACCAGTGATTTCTTCATTTCAAACAGGGCTTGGTCAGAGCAGCATTTATAACAGGAACATTTCAGACTAAATTCAGTTACTTTGTCATTTCAACTTTGACATGCAAGTTTCAGCAGCTGCAAATGGTCTTGACAGTGCTTTTCTTTTGATCAGTGAGTCCAAAATGAAATGAAGTAAAATTGTAGCTTTGTAAAAGTATTCATTTTTAAAGCCTGAAATGCTAGGAGCATAAAGAGCTCCTCAGAAGAGATTTGGTACAGCCTGAAGTCAACTGTGGCACACAAGTGGATGGCAAAAATATGTTCCTTTGCCAGTTACCATAGCATATCACAATGACAGGGTTATGTGGCACATAAAACCACAATGTGCTGACTTTAGACTTCAGCTTTTGCATGGATTCAGTCTGACATACCTGTTAATTAGTGAGTTTTAGAAAGTGGTCGTAGACAGATTTTTGTTGCCTTTGGACACAGCCAAAAGCCATTTCTGGTCTTCATATTAAACTAAGCTCACCAGCTGCTGGCAGTGGTATATTTGCTTTACAGACATGAGTGTTAGTGATCTTCTCATCTAACTCTTAGCAAGAAAGCGATTAAGCATATTTTCCCAGAAGGTCAGACTATTTCATCAACTTACTTCCAGTTAGCAACAGAAACTGTAAATAGTCCCAATGTCATTAAGCTTCCAGCACCACCTATTTGGTCTGGATACATTTTGCCACTTTCTTTCATATTGCACTAAAAATAAAAAAGGCTTTTACACACAAATCAGCACAGCGGTTTTAACACAGACTGATATGACCATTACAGAACACATATTGTATGTAATGTTATTTGTTATTTTGAAACTTAATCTTTTTATTCTGTCAGTGGACATGAGACAAACTTTAGTTTCGACTCCATTACCACTCCCATCACCGTACACTATAATGTAAGCTGTGGGCAAGATTAACCAAAACCTACAGCAGTTATGGCCCAGAATCAGCAGCCATAATCAGTACGGTGTGGCTGAGGTTTGGTCACTCTGAGGTTAGAGACTTCATCCATAGTAATCGTCACCTCAAAGACTTGCACACACAAAGTTCTCTCTTTCGAGTCCTTGTCATAAAAACAACTCTTCAAACAGAAGACTCAGTGGAGTGGGGATCTTTCTTCTTAGTCAGGGGTATACTACATTCTTATGTCTGGGTAAGCCTGAACCACTTTCTCTGAGAAATGCTTTTAATCGTTTAAGACCACCTCCGCTGTTCCGCTAACTTCATACTGGGAGTAAACAAAATTTACTTTTCAGACAGGCGGCCTGTGCTGCGATACACTCCCAGAGGAGTCCTAAATTCCAGATAAGACCATCCAGGCTACAGTGCATGGTGTGGTTAAGACCTACACTGTGCTCAGAGAAAGAAAAAAGAGAGCTGTTGAAGGGAGGGGTTAAATTAAAACAACAAAAAAAATGCTCAACTAGCTTCTTAGTTTTCTTTAGTGAAAGGTCTCTATCCCTGTTAGAAATAAGCTGGTCTCACATTCTACCCTTTATTGTACTCATTACTGTGCATCCGGCCTCATCCAACTTTAAGGCCTGCAGATGTGCGCAGAGGGCTTTCATCTGAGGATAAGATCGATACCTCTCCTCATCACGGGCCAGGGGCAGCAATAATGCACTCAGTCCAGGGTCTGAAGGTTTCGCAGGATGTTTCAGCAACATGGGACTAAGGACTCTGGCTTTCTTGAGGTTAAACCATTACTCATGTACTGAATATCTAGGGACTCATTATGGAATTAAAAAAAGTGAGATGGTTCCAAAACTATGTGACATTGTAGATGCATGGATGTAATGATATTGAAATTTATATCCAGGATTATGTTAACTCAAAAACAGTGATTAAAATGGACAACGTGCTACAGTAGCATGCCATCATTAATTTCCAAAAAAACACAATCAGATGCAGCAGCAGCACTTCATAAAAAGGGTTATATACAGGGTTAATTATTCACTGCCTGCATCATGCCCCGTTCCTGAATGCCTAAGTCATCTAGCAGTTAAAAAATTGGATTTGGTAACCTTTAACACCAAACCTCCACAGGGCGAAGCAGTTGGTCCAGCACAAAACACTGTACCTCAGCATTTTTCCCATATAACATCCTCCCATCACACTGCAGGCTCAGGCAAATATACTGTCATCACTGACCACAAAGCCAAGTCCTGCCATAAGTTAGCTAACCTTTGACCATCCTCAGGTGGTCACATTCTAAAACGATTTATTTTATGTGATGGCCTCGGTAGGTAACTGATAAAAATTGTTCGGGGGGCAAGTTAACTGCTGGGACAGTATTTCTTTTAGGTTTACTATCCCCTCAGGCCTAAAGCACAAAGTAGTCTGATTGAAGATGGTTTTGACAATACAAATTTTCTTGTACGGTTACGTATGTGATGCAAGCTTATAATGTCTGGCGGGAATAGTGAATAGTGTTGTATGCTTCTCATAATAATAAAATAACTAAAATAAAAACTATATAATATGATCAGACACTCATGTCAATCCTGTTTTTAAATAGCTGTAACAAAATAAAATAGTGTCTGAACCCTGACTGGCACTGAAATACAGTATAAAATCAAGACTCTATGATAAATTGTGTTAATTAATATCATTCATAATTCAGGTTCTTACTAATTAAGAGCCAACAAAGCATAATTTGGTTTCATAAACATTTTACGGAATTCATAATATTATTTTTTTCAATAATGTGATTACATGGTAATGTGACTAGTTAACGCAGTGAGATTCAATGTTAATGGTTGCAGTTACCAGATTATAGCTGTGATGTCTACAGAAATGTGCCTTTTATTTTTAGTATTATAAAATATTTTGCAGTATAACACAAGGCAGACTTGTCATCATAATGTAGGTGACGTGTACATGTCAGTGCACAGATTTCGAACAGTTTATAGCCTAAATAATGGGCACATGCTCAAATTCACACAAATGTTTCTGGTATACATCCTCCTGTTTATGACAGTGTTTGTGCTTTCTTCCACTGACAAGCATTGTTGGGTCAAAAACCTGTTGTGAAATTGTGTATGCCCTGGTAAAAATAGCTATCCCACTAGCTGATTTTGTTAGAAAACACACACTTGAAGTCTGAAGGGAGTATTTCCTGTGGAGTGGAGTACGCTACGATTGACAGCTCCTTCCTCCTAACATCCACTGGGCAGCTGATGCTTCAGCTTGTGGCTCAGTTCTGTTTCCCTTTTCTCTGCCCCCACCCCCTTGTTGCTCTGAACACTTACAGACGCCCTAGTTTGCACGAGCCTGGCTAGCCTCATTACAAACCTATCTTTTGTACCTGTTTTCCCAGACAAGTTCTCCCACAGTCATGCTTTTATCCCTGAAGAAGCATAAAAAGATTCATCAAACATGTATACAGACGTAGAGCTCAAATCTCATCTGAATCTTCACAGGAACCACAAAAGAGGAAGGTGTCTGTGATGGAAGGCGCCACTGCAGATTAACAGGCGAGGAAAGAAAAATGGGCAAAGGGAAAACGCATGTGAGTTGAAAACTGTATCGTTAATTCACAGGACTAATGCATATTAAACACTGCACAAGGGCCTTTCTGTGACCCTGTTCATTAAATGTTTACCTCATTAGCTCTCTTGTTGTCATGATGTTTTCCAAGTGGCATTTTTGATGAAGAGGAAATATGCCACACAATACACTCTGTGAACAACCCTCCAATTCAGACATCACAAAGGACGCATTAGTACGGCAAATTCGGATGCTTGGTCTTTTTGCTGTGCTCTGGCGAGTGAGTGTATGAGACAGAGAGACGCAAATAGCTTCATAAATTTTACAATCCAGGAAAATCATTTCATTAAATATTTACAGATTTTTAGTTTCTTGATCAAGTATATTAAAGGAAACATTTGCGGAAAATACACTTGTTCATGTTCTCGCCAAGAGTTGCAGAAGGATATCAATACAGTAGCTGGACTCAGCAGCTGGGTAGCTTAGAATAGACACTGGAAACAGGGAAACATGTGAATGTAACAAAATCTGTCTCTGAAGGTCAACAATTATCAAGTTATATTGTTTGTTTAAGTCGTACAACTTCATTAAATACTCCTGCACACAACTACCTATAAAATGGCTAATTGTTTTTATGCTTCAGTACCAATAAAACAAATGAGATGTAAGCTAAGTTAATGGCCTATTGGCTTCAGCCACACACTGAGCCGACATATGAGAATGGTATTGATCACATTTTATTCTGTGAATTTCTCCAACATGTCAAACTATTTCTTCTCCTCTGAATATTATCTACCACACAACATTTAAAATACTTCATCACAGCTTTATCACAACTACAATCCCAGTTAATTTATTGTGACAGTAACCTTTACACTTAAACACCTCACCATTTCTTTGTGTTTCACTACACAACAGGTCTTTCACATGTCACCATTGTCTGATTAAGATTAAACAGGCCATTTAAAATGTGAAACTGCATGTGATTTTTCATCACAACACTACAGTATATGCATGTTAAGAACACTAAGAAGTGGTTTCAAAATATCTTCTGATCCTTGTTGCACTCATACTTCACACCCGCTGGCCTAAGCTGTGCATTGTGTGCACTGAAAAGGGCAGACAAATTGAATTTTTTTCATCCTCCTTGCCCCTTGGTCAGTGAATTTCATGTAGCAGAAGAGACTTCAAGAACCTCACTGTTGAGCAAGACAAGGCTTAGTGTACTGCAGCTTTATCAGAGATGATGTACAGTCGTCTGAATATCAACATATTATCCTGCAGCTACTGTACTTCTCAATGGTTGTTTTGTGCATCTTTAAATAAACCGATCTCTTCAGTTATGGAAGCAGAGGAATGCAAATAAACCCTCACAGACCTACACACACACACACACACACACACATTGGAAATGAAGAACGGATGTGAACACAAACATAGAGAAGCATGTATTTGCAAGATACGTTCCATGTTTCAAACATGTTACAAATTCAGTGATACGGTGAATTCAAAACCAGTAGTTTTATTAATAACATCAAGCCAAATCTTCACCCTGCTGCAGCAGCCACCTAACGACCACGGTTTGATGTGTTAGCGTTATAACTTCTAGAGTTTCTGTGCGAGAGAAAAGCAGACAAAACGAGAGAGGGTAAGATATCCCACAAAGATTCCTCTTCAATGAACTGAACCAGGTTAAAAATACACTGAGTTTAATTTTTTATCTTCTTCAACTGCTAATTTAACTCTTCAGAGCTTCAACACTATATAGAGTGGGCAATTTCTAAGCACAGTGTTCACAATGTACTTTAGTATGTTTTTACTTGGAGCACACACACTCACAACAGCTGAGGCAGGTTAGAAAGATCATCATACTGATAAATATTTCATAAACCTCAAACAGTGGAGAAAAATATAGAGAGCATGCTGAACTGCCTTCTTGAAGAAAAATAAGCATGGCAATCTTGAGCATGGTGAATGACATCAGTGCAAACAGTTTGGCTGTGCAACATGGAAGATGATCCTAAATAAGAAATGTGGGAAACTGATGAAATGGGTGAATCTCCCACTTTATGCAGATGCTAGGATCATCGGCAAGGACTTTAATGACACAAAGAAAGACTGGTGCATGGGGATATGCAATGCAACCCCACCCACAGCAAACTTTTGTGTGTCTGTTATCACTGCTGTGTCTGCTTTTTCTTGGCTTTAATGTCCACTGAGAAGACTCTTTCAGGGAAGCCAGACCAACCAAAGCAGTTTTAAATAGTTAATCAATGTGCACCAAGAGACTTTATTATCTTTTAATATAGCAATATTATAGGATCTTATTAGCTTATAAGTTCCTTTTTCATAACAAACCCTTCATCCTATTATTTTAACTGATGTCCCCGTAAATAAACAGTGACATAACCTACACACACAAGTGTCTACAGCAACAATCAACTTGGCCTTGGTTTTATTATTGAACTAAAACCAAAAATTAGTAGCAGAAAAACACTGGCATTAAGATGGGTTCAACCTATTCCTGTCAGGGAGTCAGGGAGACTAGTAATCATGCTGATCTTTGTCACTCACTGTTTTTCTGTTCATCTGAAACTAGTAACAGCTTCAGACCTAGAGGCACTTGATTGCACATTTTTCAGTTTATGAGAGGGCCAGTTGGCATATGGCTGCCTTTACACCCCTAAAGAAGAGAATGAACATATTCTAATCATCAGTGTCGTACCTGTACCTAACAGTTACGAGAACGGTGCAACTTGCAGCCCTTACTCTTGTTATAGAAGGCAAATGGACTATGACTTTGCTAATGGGCTTTACTTTGAAGTTTAAATGTGAGTGATTGCTGTTCACTGAACTTCACATTAAAGGGGATTTCATCCTGGCTCTCACTCTCACTCCCCTATACTACACACCCCAAGGGTAAGCTAAAACATCTGGATGGATGATATTCCACTTTAAATGATTGTACTTCACTTCATGGATGGTCCTTCTGAAAGGTAAATGGCAATAGATCAGGGTGGTTTGTTCATATCTGAGTCAAAGCAGAAGCTTTCAGTTGAAATTTGGCATATGCAGATTAATAAGATAAAAGAACATAACAAAACCGTGTTTTTACCATTTCATTTAACAGTGACTGTTCTCAATTAATCACTCAGCAAACTCTCCCTTGCTGGCATTCATTACAACTTAGTATACAAGCAAGCTCGGTGACATGATAAACAAAGGGATGCTGTTTTGTTGGTGGCAAATGAGTGAAGTCTTAGCGCACATCCGCCCTATGTAAAAGAGCTGGAATTGCTGATTAGACTTGGTGCGATGGAATGCGCAAACACACATATACACATACTATATACTCACTGACATAATCAAACATAAGTTGTATACTACTGAGCTGATGAGCCTGGGAAGGATGTGAAATGCACAAACAAACCTCAAATAAAGCCAGTATCTACTACACAATGCCAGAGTGAGAGAGGAAAAATAAAGAGATACTCAGAATGACAGCAGGATGGACAGGGAATAGTAAAAATGGATGACATGTAATAAAGTTTTAGAGTTGAACATTACTGACGTTTTAATTGATTTGGACTAACGTGTATCTCTTCTGCACCATCATTTACAGTACAGTATTTACTGACGTTTTAATTGATTTGGACTAATGTGCATCTCTTCGGCACCATCATTTACAGTACAGTATGCAAAAGATGAAAAGGGTTAATGATTAAATCAACCTTTATAACCCTGGTGTGTAGACTCTTAGATGCAGATTCGTGAGTTACATATGTCTCTAAAATAGCAACAAGTAGCCTGCATCTCCTTAACGCTTGTTGAAAGTAAGAACTTAAGCCACCTGCACCCATGTGACCATATGAATAAGGAGATGCTTATTGAAAATGCAGTGGTATTCCAGAGCCCAGTGAAGAGACTTTATTAGACCAAAGCAAAGCTCATTGTTTTAACTCTCCAATATTACTTTGACTAAAGTAGGCTTATCATCGGTCTGCAACAACTAAAGCATGCTTGTTCCATACATACAAGTAAAGATGTTGCAAGTGCTGGGTTTAGTGGAAAAATTTACCATAACATCTCCAGCCATTGCAAGCCTACTATGCAGCTGGATGGCCAACACACACCAGATAATGCTATAAAACTGAAAGCATTGCACACACTTTGTTAAAAAAGAGTCTTTAAGAAATGGAAAACTATATAAATTACAAGCACACACTCAAACACTAAACATAAAAGAGGCTTTATATCTTCACAGAGAGCAGCTATTACTTTGCAACAGTGAATCAGGAGCTCGCTTTTTGTGTACAGATAAAACATTCAAACATGCAGAAATCTATGTCTCATTCATCCAGCCATGTTATAACAGTAAACTGACCGTCCTCACACTTTGGTCTCACAACAAAGCTTAAACAAGCAAAAACTGCCCACAATTCCTCAGACTGTGCAGTTCCACACTTAATAAAAGTTTATTTATTCTGCTTATTGATTTGCTGTGGAAAGGTTGTCTCTTGCACTCATGGCCAACACTAGTAATGAATGGCTGACGCTGTTCTGACAGCTCCCTGACAAGATGGGAAGGCCAGAGGGCTCAGTAGCCACTCCCACTACAATACAAAAATTGTGCCCGGTTCATGTAAGGAATGCAATGAAAACTCACCCTGATGCTTGTCAGTGAGTTTTATATTGCTGCCTCCCAACGCCCTCCCTACACACTCAAATATGTACTAGCTGTCTGGTGATATCTTAACAGGCTGACTCGCTTTCCGTCAGAACAGCCAGGTGTTAAAAAAAAAAAATCAGACAAGCAAGAGAGATTATTTTATACAGTAATTACGTTGCCTATTGTTGGCACTGATTGCCAGCTTTGACTTGGACTCCTTCTGTCTGAAATGAACACAGCTACCAGGTTCACACTTAGGGTGTCAAAGTTGCACTCTTCATAGTTAAATTGTAATAAAAATAAAATGAGAAGTTGTCAACCACAGAACTCATATGCAGGCATACTAATTTATAAAAAAGACAGAAAGCTAGATTTCTCACACAGACATCAGATGTTTCTCCATCAAACCGCTGCGTTTTATTTTGAATCCCAAAAGAAGTAATTAGGCTTCTGCTAAATAATTATACTGTGTAAGTTAACAAGTACAAAGACTGATGAAATGTGTGCATTCCCATTTCATGTTCCAGTAAAAGAAACAAAGTGAGGACTACAGGAAGCAGCTTTGGGAATGATGCCAATCTATGATTCTCTAGACTGTATCAGATTAAGAGCTCCAGCCTTATTCAAGTTAAAGGAACATGTACAACACGTTTGATGATGGATGGTACAGATTATTATCTAATGTTTTTACTTATGCAAAGCAAAATGCACCCTTACCACCTTGGATATTATTACTTTGCAAAAACCAGAAGCTATATAAAATAAACTGTAGCCAAATGCGGCTTAGTGCAACAAGCACTGCAGTGCTGATGCATTAATTAACAGTAAACACTAATTTGTTTGTATGTGAAATTATTCAATGTAATGAGTATTTACTCTGACCCCTACATTAAACTGTAGCATGCACTGTGATAGATGCATATAATTATATCGCATAACAATATTAAAAAAGTTATAGTAATTTGAGAAGAGTTTCAGACATATTCCCCAGGTGTAGCCAGAAGCAAATATGAGTAAATAAAAATGTGCTGTTCATCTTACCAGTTGATTAACAGTATAATGAATTTCAAAGGCTGCTGTTCATAAACTGATCAAACCATAAACTGTTTATACTGCAATCTACAATATGTATGATATTAGAACAACTTAAATGCTCTTACTGCATTATACAGTATGTGTTTAAACAACAACTGACTTTGGGTTAAATGTGTTCTCTGGATGGCTTTGGATGGCTTTTCCCATTAAATCATATTTAATTTTATAAGAAATGAGTTAAGAAAGTAGTGAGCCACAGCAAACTCATGAACGATCCCAAAGAATATGTTACAAGACATCACATAACTTCATTATCTGTGAATTTTTTGCCATACGTGCACCGTGGGCCTGCTCGTGCCTGCAAAAGTTGAGTCATTAATCGTGACCCAGTGGGATTACTTAAAACCAGCATGTGGTCTTATGAAGGTTGAAACTATGAAAGGATGGGCTGCTGCATGTTGTTAGATACAAAAAGATGAAAGTACACTCACCATGAGGTGATGCTACAAATGCAGCATTCATACAATCTTTTTATTGTTTTAGAGGCTCCTTTCTTTCTTTTGTCCCTAGCACAGTCATAGAATGTCATTGCTTAATTAAGCTATAGCCTCTATAGATTTACATGCTGCTTTTAGTAAACAACAAATCTTTATTATGTCTAGGAATTTCAGAATCAATGGATCCAGAGAGTGATTTAAGGATTAGGGAAGATTTTATCTGAAAAGTAGCTTTTTTGCACGGCTGATTATTTTCTGTGTGATGTTTAAAGACTGTTCCATTTCACTCTGTAGTGTATAAATCAAGAGTTGATGAGTCTGAAGTCACCTTAGAAAACTAGAACTGGGCCTAAAGCACAGGACATCGCCAACGCCAATATGTTAGGTGAGTGACAAGTGATTACTGAATTACATGAGAGAAAAACAGATATAAAGTCATAATAAACTACAGTTGTTTTGTTTCTATCTAATGAGTGTGTGATAGCTCAAACTACTTATTGTACCACTGTGCCGTCAGCCTCACCTCAGGGCAATACTCAAGTTCTTTGGTAAGCACTACCTCACGGTGTGTCCTTGCAACCAATAACCGTCCCTCAAGTGCCCTCCCAGTAACTCAAGCATGAAATCTAGGCAGGACAACGGAGACCTGACTACAGCAAAGATAAAGAGCGCTGTATCCATTAACTTGTCAGTAGAGGAGACAAATGAACTCTCCTTCAAATATTAATAGGATAAAGTAGCTTCTGCAGTGACAATGAATAGAAGAATCAACTTCTGCAAACACAAAACAAAACAAAACAAAAACTAAATATAAAGACAGACGCTAATGTCACTACAGCAGCAGGACAGGATTAGTGAAGAGACTGATTCTTATGCTCCGAATCCCGTGTTGCATTTCCCTTTGTGTGAACTCCTTTGGTTATCATGGCTGCTGATCTGACAGAGGTTTGACCTCTCCCCGCAGATTGAGGACTGTGCCATTTAAAACCAGAGTGAAGGGCACTTGGTAGGTTGTAAGTCTTTGTTATTAAAAGTCATCTGTACATCAATCACAGCCTTCACTGGCCAAGAAGAACATCACTTGCAAAAGCTTTCTTCTGCTCTGAGGCAAACAATTGACTTCAAATAATTTAATATAAAATAAACCAAGGGCAACTCAGCAGTTACTTAGTCATATATATTCATGTTATGTATATCTCCAAGGGTAAGAAATTGGGTGTATTAGACTTTTATTGAAAAGGCCACTACTAGGGTTCAAACAAACAATGACTGTATTTTCATTATTGATAAAGCTGCTGATTATTTGTCGATGTCAGAAAACAGTGAAGGATGCCCAAAGATAACGTATTCATACATTAACATATTTGAGTCCAAAACCCAATATACTGAGTTTCGAGTTATGACAAAGAATATTAGCAAATCAGCATAGTTTTATCCAGTGAACATTGGGAATATTTGCTTTAGAAAATGATATGATTAATCAACTAGCGAAACTGTTGCTGATTCATTTTCTGTCATTAAACTAATTAAATACCTAATTGTTGCAGCTCCAACCTGCGGTAATTTGTTGATAAATCTGGGGTTATATATCTGCAGTGATATGTATACACATAATGTACCCAAAGAAAACTCAAAATTCTAAATTTTAATTCAGATTTAAATTTTAAAACAGCATCTTAGGTGTTCCATGGCCACATGATATCCCAAACAGCATTAAGATTTATCCAGGCAACATTTGCATCCCCCACATTTCCTTCTAGGGCCGTTGTTTATCCAAATGTACCAGATGCCATCCCTGCCTGCAAGGAAGTAGCCTTCTGTCGCCATTCCCTCAAGTTTTAAACCAACGCATTTACAGTCTGTGAACATTATAAGCAGCTGATCGAGCCAATCTAAACCTAGAACCATTCTAGAGTTCGCCATGTTTCTACACCAGTGCACTGTGTTTGACAAACTTCTTTTACTGTTAAGCGAGTGAAATTTTCAAGCAAAATGAACAGTGAGCAACAGTATGAATGCTAATCATGATTCACCAATAGCAGACAAGCACACTGCCTCTCCAGATGGCTGTCCATTTGGCTAAAAGGTTCTAATTACACAGCAATTATAACAAGACTGAGAGTAAAATTAAGATGCATAAAATTAATTAAATCTGACTCTCTAAATAAGCACAAAAGCATCTTATATTTCCACACAGAGGCCCGCTGTTGTAATCATGTGCTTTTGTCCAGCCAGACAGTCCAGAGACCCAAACAATGTGTGAATGCAGCACCAGTAACCAACCAGAGGAAGTGATGTATTGCACACTGACTTGGAACAATGCAGCATGTCTTACCTGAGGGTGAATGTTTCTACCCCATCAATTTGTTTCAGTAGACAGACGCGCCCTCTGACATGCTCAATAGAGTGTTTGTTAGTAGCTGTCTCTGAAGACACTTGCTGCCTTTGAGCAATGAGAAAAGCTAAGTGGGACGTACATTTGTAGATTACAAGAAGATTTCTAATCATCACAACACGTTCTTTTTGTTTGAATGTTTTTTTTTTCAGTCTGTCTCGTGATGTTTTATTTTTTCCAAACATCCCAGAGTCAGTGTGATGAAGCAGATGCATTGCTGTAATAGCTGCCTGGGTGACCATATGGTTATAAGGATGCTCACACACAGATCAAATATTGCTAGCACCTTCCATGTACCTCCCTCTCCTTCTGAAATGACCTCCTTGCTATGGATGAAGTTACAGCTGTGCTCACTTTGGAAACAGATGGACAAACATCCCTTTACAATACCACAAATCTAACTTGGATATGATTAATTGAGAGAGCAGCTCTGAGTATATTTTTAACTCACAGAGCTTTGAAACAAGTCAACCCATGGCACCACAGCTCCCTGTTTCCTCTGCATTCATTATGCCAGCCTACCGGGGAGTATTATTTCTTGAAACGACTGACTCTGAGTTGACACTGCAAGGCTTAGAGGGCCTTAGAAAGTCTGCTTCAAGCACACCCCTTGTGTAGAGACTGAGGTCTGTCTGACATGTGTGACTCCTGAGGCAAGCATGCTGCTAAATGAACAGAGACCAGCAGGACGGCATGACCCAGTTCTATGAGTGCTACACTGGTTTCTTTACACAAAAACCACAGGTACTGTTGTGCAATGTTCATGAAAAATATACAGCTCTTAAAAGATTAAATATTCTTATGACCAAACAACTGGAAGGGCAAAGGATGGGAAATGATTTGAATGCTGATCCAGTGGGTCAGGTGAATCTATAGCCATCTCATCTCTATATAAAGCAGTCTGGCAGTTTTTGTAAGACTCTAAATTAGATTTTCTATGCACAGATGACCTTCTCCTGATGTCATCCTAGTCAAAAATGGTACTGCGATGCAACTAATACAGGAGGCTCTCTAGAATATCTCCCCTAGTGATAGCATCTGGATCTGTCTAAGGTTCCGGAGAAAAATCTCTCCATTTATCATTTTCTTAATTCATTTATTAAGCGAGAAAAAGTGACGTTGCCGTTGTCTTGATCGACCGGGGCCATACCAGGACGCACAGCTTCTTTTGATCCAGTGGAAGCTTCACGGGAGCGAAGCAAACAGCTGAAGATGAGCAGTGCTGAGGGCGCACAAAATACCGGAGCAGAGCACCTTTTACATTAAAATGTGCGCGCCTGATGCACGGACTGATTTGGCCCCTTGTCATTGAGAAATTACGCACAGATAAAACATGTAATCATTTGTTTAATCGAGTCGAACAAGTGTCCTTTAAACACAAGTAAACCAGTTAACAAACGAGTTGTGCACAGATTAAAAGCGTTAGTTTTCTGTTGCAAAAGGGTGCTGACAGGCTGCTCCTGTTCCGCAAACAATACAGGCTCTCCCCAGACGCACGATTTTTGCTCAGCTATCCATGCGTTTAAATACTGTATCCACTTGATCACTGTCAACATGTGAAGATGCGCCAATCTCTAATGTTCAGTTTGTGGTACTCCTACGCCAAAGGGCTACTCGTGTGAAATGTTTTGACAACGACACTGACAGCCAGTCACTTTTCTACTCACCTTTCACACGCTGCGGGACAGCGGCGCTCAAACACAGGGCGATGGAAAGGAGCAGCGGTCCCATCCTCTCTCACAATAAACAGCTCTGACTTCCAAGGTTACGAAGAGGTGGTAAGAAAAGAATCACGGAGCAATAGCCAAAAGTTCTCCCTCCTTCGCTCTCGCTGAGCTGCAGGAGTGCCCTTTGAGCTGTTGATATATGTCCTCTCAGGTAAAGTCCTCCTCTGTGATAAAGTCGGCGCCTGGATAATCTGGTTGTGGGGAAACAAGTGCAGTGTGTCTGTCGGGTCCCCCTCTGCTGCCGCCTTCCCCGCTCCTACCGCAATGGTGCGATGTAGTGGAGAGAGCGACGTGCGCGTTCAGTGCTCCCGGACAACACCTGTCAAGTGTCCCGGATTAAGAAAAGTCTTCCGGTCCAGATTTCCAGAAGAAAACACGGCAATTAATACATTTTAATTCCAAGTCACATTTAATTCAGCAAAAAAGTTATTTATTAGCTTCGACTTATGTTACATTTTTGGGGTACTATTTTCTTATTTTTTCCAGTGCTTAAATTGCAACGTCATGGCTGTGAAGGCTATTGTAGGATTATGCTTTCACTTATTATCTACAAATTCCATAATTTAACTGTTCTCTTTTCAAAGTAGACTACAAATTTCAACATGAATCTTTTGAAACTGCAGTATAATCATGCAACTCTCAGTTAGATTGTATCAATTGGCACAGCTTCCAGTCTCTTTGGATACAAGCTTCCCAGTATAAATCGACTGGTGGTGCAGTCACACCAGAATCAGTCTTTCGAAGTTTATTTGGTGTTTTCCAGACTAAACCTACAGAATATAGCATAGGCATTTGACACAGTTTAACAGTCCACAATTTTCTGAATGCATTCTTTCTTTGTGCAGTTATAGGCTCAAACAAGAACATAAACAAATGTTATTTCCTGATTGAGAAGTCAGTTCAACTCAAGTTCAGTCAGATTGAACTATGCAGTGAAGCAACAGAGTTGGGTCAATTTGTGACCTGATGTGTTTCGCATTGTTCCACATAGAAATTAATGGGGTATATATTTTTGTTCTGCCTGCAGCTTAAGTAACTACTGGTGGAGACAACTCTACTCTACACCACTCCTTGTTCTCCTGAAGAGCATTTCCGTAAACACTTCCAAGCTGGGACTTTAAACTGTGTCCAGTCAGCCACTTCAGGTTTTCCATAACCTCTATTTTCACTGGACATGGTTACTTATGGATATTCATTGATCATTTTAGCAGTGTCAAACACCTTTTCTTTGAAATCCTGAATCAACATCCCTACCTCAAAGAACAGGCAAATTTGTGATGTCATTAGGGTCTTAGCTCAAATATGAGTTACTTAATAACAGAAGTTATGAACAACATTTATAAACACATTTCTTTGTGAGCTGTAGGTCATCTGTGGACATCTTGTATAGATTATCTCAGTGTTTCTCAAATTATGCCCCAGAAAATGTTTGGGAACCACTAGATCATCCCATCATAATATCCTAACATTAAAGCTCTGAAATACAGTGTACTGGCATGCAAGTTACTTTTGCTTTCAAGCATTTAAAGGCAAGGTTTCTGTTTTACATGCTTATGATTCCAAATGATAATAGCAGACAATTTCATGACCTAGACCTTGATTTTCCTCTTTAGTTGAAAAGTCAATTGAGCTCCATCCATTCAGATACAATGGACAAGACACTGGTGAAACTGTATACGTGAAGTTCTGTAGGTACTGAACTGAGCTGTGGCATTTTCAAATTTAGAATATTTCACGCAAGGTTGGTGCCGTGCTGATTTTGCCATGAGTGATATTTCAACCACCACTGATTGGATTTTGATGAAAATTGAGGTTTTGGCAGTTGCACTTCAGCAAGTTCCAGTTTACACTGATTAGACTATAGTGAGGACTATGATTATAGGCCCCATCAAGTGTTATTTTTTGCATATCAGTTGTATTCATTCTACTCTATCCATCCATCCATCCGTTATATATACTGCTTATTCCTGAATAGGGTGGCAGCGGGGCTGGAGCCAATCCCAGCTGACACTGAGCAAGAGGCGGGGTACACCCTGGAAAGGCTGCTAGTGTATCACAGGGCTGATATGTAGACAAACAACCACACTCACTCATTCACACTCACTCTTACAGGTAATTTTGAGTCACCAATCAACTTAAGCTGCATGTCTTTGGACTGCGGGAGGAAGCCGGAGTATCCAGAGAGAACCCATGCAGGCACAGGGAGAACATGCAAACTCTGCAAAAAAAGGCCCCAGGTCGGCCGGGGCTTGAACCTGGAACCTTCTTGTTGTGAGGCGACAGCACTAACCACCACTGTGCTGCCCTCATTTTACTCTATGAACTGGTAAATATGGTATGTGGGGGCCAAAAATGGGAGAAGTACTTTTACTGTATAGCTCATACTGTAGCTATCAGTCTGACCTTGAAGTGTGTCTGAGTTCCTCATTATGAATCATGAAATATATCAAGTGTCTTATGGTTTAATGCTGATAGAGGCCTATACCTGTATGCACTTGTTCAAGACTAATAAATCATCCCCAGTAACCACAGTAAAGTCTGCTATCATCTTAATGAGACTTTGTTCCTGTGATCCTAGCACCACCCATTGTTTCAGGCTTCCTGGCTCTGTCTCTGTAACAGATCATTCATAGTGGTAAATGGGATCTTTTTGAAATGTGTTATCAGTAAAGAGGATTATTACTGAGAAGAAGAAAACAATTATCCACTGAAATGTCTCCAACAGTAAGGAACCTATGAATGTCTTATGCTAATCCTACAAATCAAGATATCAAGAAATTGGTGCCATTTTAGTGGCATTACTTTTTGTTTGGAGTTAGATTAAGAATGCACTCTTAAAATCAGATAAACATAATACCTATTTTTCATTTGACTAACTTATGAGCACTGATAAAACTCCAGAAAAATCCTCATTAGTCTTCAGTTTTGCCTGTGCCAAAGAAAAAGTGAGAATCAAACAACAGAGAGATGATCAGAGGGAACTGGCCACCGGCACCAAATCCTGCTGGTAAATCTGTATACTAAGTCGAGGTCCCTTGACCTCCAACCAGTTGCCGCTGCCAACCTACGCACTGAACACTACTCCTACAGCTGCATTTTGTAAATCCTCAACACAAGTATATTTAAACCTCACCACAGCTAGTCCTCCTTTGAACACTTGCCTGTTTTGCCCTTGTCTTTCCCTTGTCGTGTGGAGAGGCTGAGCTCAGACTAGTGAACCCTCTTCGGCTTGCATCCATCCTCATTTAGACCACAGGGACCCATTTAGGATGAGCAGTGGGCTGGAAAACACAGTGACCTTCTCATATTTGACTCATTTGCTGCTGTTTTTATTTGAGCCACTGAAAGTGGGCATCATGTTTTTATTTTTAGCAGAAGTTACAGAGCTGGGGAGGAATGTCCACTATGTGTCTTCTAGCAATAATCCAGAACTTGAAGGGCACAGAGGTTGTACATGTTCTTGCAAATGGTTAGGATGCAGAAATAATCTCCAATGAAAATGTAATGGGTGAAGAATCTATGAATTCAGACTATGTACAATAGACAAGAGGCTTTATTATCTATAATGCCCTCAGCATTTTCATAAGCACAGTTTTAATGAGGTTAACCTCTCTAAAACTGTAGATAAGGGGATGACCACTTTGTTCCACAATGCTTGCTTTTCTTTTTTTCCCATTCCCTTGTCTCTCACAGGGCAGAGAAGTTTTTGATATCCACTCACTCCCTCTCTCATTCCCCATGTTCCCAGGTTCGCTCTCCTTCCCAGTCTGACTGCTTGAATGTTCAAGGCCTCTCTGCACTCGCCACAAACACATTCTGACAAAGG
>NW_018127903.1:2383111-2390308 GCF_001952655.1 Monopterus albus | reverse complement strand
GGAAACAGTGGATAGTAAAGGAGATGGATGAAAAAAGTGGGGGAGACAGAGAGCGAGGGGCAGATTGAGACAGTAAGGAAGGCAAGCATGTCTAAATTAGATGCTGTTGGAGAAGAGGCAGTGAATTAATTCCAAAGAGAATATTGCATTGCATCTTCTTTTCCCTTCCTCTCTCAGCATTGGGACATAGACTGGAGTTATGTTCCCCCAGCAGGCTTCTTTATTTCTTTCTTTTCTCTTGTGCTAGACCCAAGCTGTTGGTACCACTGGCATCAGTTCATGCTTTGCCTCTATTTGTGATTTTGTTTATTATTATACTTTTTCTGCAGCAAATACACCAAGCACTGACTTTGCAAATGCACTCAAAAATGAAATTTTGATTGAGCTATGATCATGATGTTCAGTATAACTACTACACTGCTTTAGTGTACTTTACATTTTAAGGCTTTAGCTTAGTACAGCCACTGTCAGTATCTCAAAGCAATTTCATTTAAGACAGCTGAAGATACCCACATTTGACATTTGGATATGAAAATAAGTGTTTCAAACAAACAATTATCCTTTGTCAAGCTCAGCAAGGCTCCTTTTAACCAATTTCACAGATTCCTAAAATCAAGACAAATTAGCAGGGTGATATGTTGACAGAGTGAAATTTCTTGGCAGGTTGTATACAGTTTTTAATTACAGATCCTTATGTGTACTCAGATTTTTCAGGATTCAGTTTTGATTATAGCTTGTTTAAAGGTACTGCTTAAGTCTTAACACATTTTAAATGTTCAGTTTACATAACTGCTGAGCTCAAGGACAGAACTTCACCAAACAGCAAGTCAAAGACTTTCATTTTTTGCTACTGGACTGAGCAATTTTGTTTTTGTTTTTACCAGCAGTACTTAGTACAAATAAAGTACAGAGATGGCATCTGCATAAGCACACAGTGTAATCACGACACACAACTGCAAAAATTGTAAAACTTTCATATAACTGTATAAAAGACTCAATAGTGAAAACAAATGCAGTGCAGTGGTTCTTTACCTATGAGTTTGAGCTTATTCTGAAAGACCTCTGCAGCTCATCTTCCACCCCACGATGCCAGATATCAACAAAGGCAGTAGATCAATATGCTGTTCAACTGCACGAGATAGCAGGATTTCTGATGTAACAATGTAAGGGTGGAGGAATTCCTCCCAACCTCTTTCTCTGCCACCTGGATCATCAAAGACCTGCATGACCCCCACCTCCACTCCAAAATCACAACCCATACTTTCATCCTGCTGCCTGTCTCTAGAACCAGAGAAATGCTCACTTCAACATTACACAGGCCCAGGGGAATCTTTACTGATTAAATGTGTAACCTTGTTTTGCAGGGATCTTGATTGAATTCAGTTAATCACAATTTGTTTGGTTTGGTTTGATTAGCAACTCAATCAATTAGCTCTTCTGACATTTTGATCAAATCAGCAGCTACAATATACTAAGGTATTTAGCATTGCTTTACTTTGCTTTACTTCAGCTTTAGACAGTTATATATACAGGCAATAAGACCTAGGATGAGTGATAAATATTTTATAGAGTATTATTTAGTTTATTTGAGTAATGTACTATCTGCAGACGTTCATAAGTGGCATTACTTTTTGTTCAGTTATAAAACCGGAAAACAAATTTAGCTGTTTTTGATGAGTATCCTATTTCATGAGAACAAATAAATGCAGCATTTTTGCAGTGTCACTGAAGATAAATCTGGTTTGAAGTTTGCTTTCCAGCATTAAGCACCAGCAGCTGGCTCTTTTTTGCCTTATATACTACCTTTAGTCTAGACAAACCTCTTAAAATCTATTCAGTTGAGACCAAAAACAAAAACCAGAGTTATAAGAAAACTGAACTTTTATTTAGATGATCCTAATAGTTCCTAGAGCTTTGCTGTAAAGTCTATTTCTAAAGGACAAAGACACATGGATAACTTGCTCTCTTTTAAGAGTGAGAGCAGATTTTTTAGCCTAAGAAATAGATTCAATCAAGGGAATCATTGGTCTGTGCCACAACTGCCTGAAATAAATTCTATCAGTGGTAATATGTGAGGGATAATGGTGAGGGGTTTCAGGTAAGGAGACATCATGCTTCAGTGAACTGCTTATAAAACCATTTACTCAAGCTATTTAAGGCCTCTGTTCCAGTGAAACCATAGAAAGTATTTACTGACACCCAGAGGGTCTCCTATATTATCAAGCTGCACACAAAAGGCATTTGGGAATTGCATCACTGTGTATTTGCAACATGTCCTTCAACCTAAAAGACCATAGAGATTGTTTGAATCTACCCTCTGATATGACCTATAGTAGCAAACAGGCGACAGGTGTACTGGTCCATTGTCAACATGGTAATAATCACAAACACGCAGTTATAATTGGAATGATTAGGTTGAGGCACATAAACTACTTGTTTACACTTAAGACAAGATTATAGTTCAGGTTAAAACATGTTGAAATGGGTCAAGTCCCATGTTGTTGGAATTTTGTGAAATATTTGCCAAGAGTTATAGGTGAGATTGATATCACTGTTATGTCTTAATGCTAAACATAAAACTGTCACCAGCAGCCAGTTAGAATAGGATGGAAAATAGGATCAGGGAGAAACAGCTCTTTCCAAAGATAACAAAATCTGCCTATCAGTACTGAAGTGTAAAAACAACTACTTGCATTGTATGGGTTTATGAGCCATACTGTTTGGGGGGGGGGGGGGGGGTAATGGACAGTGTTCAGCATCCTCACAGCCTGGAGGATGAAGCTGTTTGTAAGTCCGGTGGAGTGGGCCTGTAGACTCTGATACCTTCTCAATGAAGGCAAGAGTCTGAAGTGTGCGGGGAGGGAGGTGTCATCAGCAATGCTGATGGTTCTGCAGGTGAGGCGGGTGTTGAAGATGTCCGTAAGGGAAGGCAGAGGGGTGCCGATGATCTTGCTGGCTGTTTTCACTATGTGTTGCAGAGTCCTTCTGCAGGAGGCAGTACAGGCTCCATACCACACAGTGATGCAGCCAGTAATGATGCTCTCAATGGTGCCCCGGTAGAAAGAGCGCATGACAAAGAAATATTGTGGAAATTAATGATCTTACTGGTAGGTGTAGTTTGGTTGCTTTGTACAGAACCAGGCAAGCTGTTTACCCATTTCTTCTGTTTATGCTCAGTTAAATTTGCTGGTGGTGCTTTGTGTGCAGACATGACAGTAGTCAATCTTGTCATCTAACTCTCACCAAGAAAGTGAATATGCATATTTCCCAAAACTACTGTATTCCTATAACATTATGTAAATAGACACCAGTTAGGTTTTTAATCAGGTTGGTGAGCACAGAATTTTACTAACAACTACAGGGCTTTTTCATATGTTCTGCTGTTATTTTAATTGTATTGTTCAATACAACTGTAATCCATATTACTGCATTACTAAGCAAGGCATATATTTAATAGGTCAGTAACTAATAAATAAGGTGTGATGACATGCATCTTGAAAATGAAAGAAGAAAAAGGGCAATTCAAGGTTATATTCTCTTCCCAAATTAAAGACCTAATTTATAATGGAAACAAGCAGCTGGGTATGTTTGACAAACCAGTGCCCTTGTAGTAAGCTACAGAGACATTCCTTTAACTGGTATTGATAGAGAACAGTGCCCTGGAGAGCATCTTTGAAATGCTGCCCTTTCATGTTAGGTAATCAATTGGAACAGAGCAGATTCTTCACATTTATTTGTCAATCTTAGCCATAAACTATAAAACACTATTAACTGAAACCAATCAAAAATGCAGTGCTTTGACATTATGCACCCAGCAATTAGAAGCAATGGGTAAGGTAGGAGGCAAGGATTAATGTCTCCACCACCATTGAGTGCCTTGGCAAAAGGCACTCAGTGGTGAGGCTGAGCACTGGTGAGGCTACGAACTAATATGATAGCTGTCAAGAATTGTTTGAGTCCATCCTCACCCAGCCAAGCATATAACAGGAATGCTTATGCACCCCACCGGAATGTGTAAATAATTCAGAAGTTATGCAAGGGATTGTCTTGGATGTGCAGGCAGTGAGAAATTCTCTGCTGGTCACAGGAGGATGTTCAATTTTCTCATCCCAAAGCAATAAAGTTGACATTTTCCCATTCCAACTGAAGAGCCATTTTTGAGCAGAATAAGCCTTCCAAAATTTTACTTTTCCCCTTAGAGAGCTTCCCTCAGCTGTGGAAACTAAGGATGCTGTGGGGTAATTAGCACACTGCTGGTGAAAGTGAAGCTGGCAATACAACATCCACTTTTCCTCCCCAATAAAGAGATTTTAGTCTGTCATGAGTCTATCTGAAAATGGCAAGTTACAAGGGCTGTTATTTCTAGTGAATTTTGATACAGTTCCCAGCACTGCCGTAAAATGTAATAAATAATAACAATAAGAATAATAATAAGAAGAAGAAAAATAGGGGGAGGGCTAGAAACTGTCCTTATGAATGTAAAGTATTTGTTTCCAAACAATTTATTTGTACATTTTTATCATAGATGAAATATCTGCAAACATGACAAAAAAAACTTAAATCAATTATATGCCATTTACTTACTGTAAGTACAGAACTAGTTTGAAGAACCTGACCACATACTGCAGACAATTTTAACCTCTTATATAAAGTTCTTAACATCAGCATCGGACTCTAAATCTACACTCAGGCAGCTCACAATGCAGCTGCTAGATTTAACACAGGGACTTTCAATTAATATCTGCATCCAAGCTCTGAATGATCATTTTGCAAAGCCACACACATTAACTACTGTGAGTCAAAGCTGACCTATCAGTATATCAGAACCTGAGAGAGTTAAAGGTCTCTCCTGAGTCCCCACTACCACCTGCTACCCACATAGGTCTCCATAGAAACCATCAATCTCAAGGGGTGTGCATGAGATAAACAGACAAACAAATGCTTAACCATGTTCTGCATCTTTACCGCAGTTAATTACACACATGTGAGTTCCAGTATTTATCCATATGGCTTATATTTATACTCATTTACATATTTTATCTAAAAAAAAGTGATTCAGTTAGAAAGGTGTGAACACAAACACAGCACTCATACAAATACACAAACATACAGTACTGAATGTACACAAGCAGTGATTCAAATCAAATATCAATTCTAGGACAACAAATGACTCTGAATCTGACATCAGCAGTGTGACAAGAGGATACTTTTGAAACCGCAGACTCGATAATAAACTCAGTTACTGTATGTGAATTCTGCATGGCTCAGGGATAAAAAAAAAAACAAACAAACACTCCATGTCCCTAGTTAAATGAAAACCCAAAAACATTTTTAATTTCATTCAAGCCAGTGAAGTGCCTTCTACTGCAGTTTTTAAAAAAAAATTTATTTATTTTTTTGCCGGAGACAATAAAAAGGCCATCTGCATTTTAGTCCGGTCCAGCTGGGAAAAGCTCTTAAATGTGACAAACCTGAATGCAAAATAGGTTTTAGGATAGTGTGAAATTTAGTCAATTATATTTTGCAATCCACTCACATTTTTGCCATATGAAAAGCAATTCATTATCACAGGTCCAAGGCAAAGAGTACAAAAATGTCCAAGACTAGTATGTCTCAGGTTAGGCTACACTGTTTAGAAAGATGAGAAACAATAAGTTTCTCATCCTTCCAAGGCAGCATGGATCTTGTTTGGATTAGAAATCACTTTTATTATAAGTTTTGAGTGGGAGATACAATAAAATTCAAAACAGTGCCCTGAGCTCTTTAAACTGGGACAATAACTCCAGGTCTAATCCCAAGATCAGAATGTTGAGTTTATTTCTTTCATCATAAAAAACAAGCTTCCAGTAAAATTGCAGATATTTTATTGTGTGTGTGTGTGTGTGTACAAAATATTTCAGCATAAGATTTGATTCTTCATAGTCATACTTATGGTCATGCCTTGCAGGTAGGAAGACAGTGAGTCATATGGGACATTAGTCTATATGATGCTGAAAAATTGGTCCATGCATCTGTTACTACCGGTATAGCTCTTTACCATCAGGGTGTCCCAGTAAGTCCCTAAAAAAGCTTCAATTTAATCCAAACTACTACACTGAGTACTGACAGGAATTAACAAGATCATATTTCTCTCGGCTTCCCTTCACTGGCTTCCTGTAAAATCAAGAGTAGAATTTAAAATCATCCTCCTTATGCTCAGCACATTCAGTTATGTCTTCTGATATTTGGTGGCACAAACGCAACCTGTTGTGTTTTGCTGCTTTTCTTTTCTTTTCTCGCTCCTCCATCCACTCACCCCAACCAGTTGAGGCAGAAGGTCGCCCATCAAGAGCCGGGATTTGTCTGAGATTTCTTCCATTAAAGGGAGTTTTATTTCCCCACTGTTGCCAGGTGCTTGCTCACGGGGAATTTGTTGGGGTTTTCTTACAATAATGTAAGGTTTGATGCATTTAATAGTCCGTGCAGTAACTACTGCATCCAGCAGATTCTGATCCAGCAGATTCTGATCCATGTAAAGGAAGAGACTGTTTATTTGTTAAATGTACCAATGAGCTTTTATAACTATTAATGGCATAAAAGACAGCTTTGATAACAATAATTTGGTCTGCACAGCACTACTTAGAATACAGCAGAGATTCAGATACGGGTGTGCTGCAGTCTAAATTGTCAAAGCATTTTTGAGGAAATGAATTTCCTGTTGAGTACACATCACTGCCATCACAGATGATGAATTACCACTCTGTTAGCTTGTCTCCTGAACCTTTCCTCTGAAAGCTCAATATTTTGTCTTAAATAAAGAACATAAAAAATGATAATAATACCCAATATATGTGGTTCTTGTTTATGAAATCCTAGCTTCTGCATAGGTTTCTGTCTGATTGATGTAACATCTCTTCTGCCTCACTCACAAACAGCTAACACATACATACAGTAAACATCTAATTCTTAAGACTTTGAAACCATTTCTCTTGTTCACTGTCAGCAGCTCTGTCCCAGTCTCTCTTTTAAGTGTGTTTGTCACCCAGGAGAGGCCCTGCACATGTTGTAGGTCAAACTGAACATGAGCATCTAACACTTTAAAAAAAGGAAAGGAAAGACAAAAGTACTGTGCCAGATATCATTCACTTACCAGACCCCAGGGTCACATGGGACTTTTGTAGAATCTTTTAAACTACTTGGGGGTAAAGATAAAGTTCA
>NW_018127903.1:2373918-2383084 GCF_001952655.1 Monopterus albus | reverse complement strand
CTCTGTCTTTTGTTTGATTGATCCTTCCCCTAAAGTACTGAAAGGGAAGGACAAACAATGACGTGGTCTTGCTGCAGTTTGGATTATTCCCACCTGAAATAATCATGTGATTTTTAAGAACAGCATCAAAATAATGTGAGTAATGTAAAAATAAACCCAAACATCAACATTTAGTTTCCATGGATCAGCTGCTTTTTATGAGTCATCCATAAAAATTGTTATGCAAAATAAAGAAAGCATCAATTACAATGCTGTGACAGAAATCCTGAGCTTCAAGGATATAAACATCAGGTCTAACATATTCAAAATCCATCAAAAGCTGTATGAAGCTCAGGCAGAAAAGACATTAAAGTGGGAGATACTTTTTGTGGATGTACTATGTGAGCAGCTGTCATCACAATGAATGAGCAGCCTCATACCTCATTCACTGTATAATATATTCATGTATCTACTTCAATCCAAATTCACCATCCGATCTGGCAGCAAAGTCTGTATACTGCTTCAAGAAGGCTCGTCAAGGGAATGAAGTGGCACTCAGTCACGAGTGCCACTTCAAAACCCTGGAAACTGGTGTTTTCCTGCCCACTTCATCTTCCGTATGGGTGGCTCATTTCCAGGGGGTCTGCACGCATAATGACACATCACACCATGGAGCATGTTGCTATATCCAGACCCCATTTTCTGTCTCTGACACAGATTGATAAGTCACCAGCTCCAGTCTTATTTTCACAAAGGTGCCTCGTGGCACCAGACCCTCAAATTTCCAGACACATTTGAAACGTATATTTAGTTTTGTTAAAGTTAATGTCATGTGTAAAAATGTATTTTTAATTGCATTTTTATCTCACCAGGTGCCAGTCATGTCTTTTGGGGCTTTGTGGAAGCGATGAATGCATCAGAGGGACCTTCCTGGCCTAAATTAAAACTCTCAGACTGCCCTTAGTCTCATGCTGTGAGTTCCTCGGGGGAAGCAAAACTGCTTAAGATGAAGTGTTGCCTTAGAGGTATAATCAGAGTGCAAAACTCCCTTTTGCAGTACATACCAGACTATCAAAGATACGTACTTGCAAATCAGTAAAACTTGTCACTTGACAGCCAGACATGCCAGTGTTTGGTCAACATCCATCAACTGTAACTGGAAACTAAAAAAGACTAAACATTTGCCATCTTTGCTTTAAGAGAGTGAAGGAATTTAGTCTATTTAATATCTTTTATATCTTTGTACATTACAGTAAGTTTGATTATCATTTACTGCATGATTCAATCATTCAAGGTCATGATGTATACCTGTACCAGTATTTCTGCAGGACATAAAGAAGGAAGCATAAAAGCTGTTTTGAGGCAGTTGTTATTAAATTCTGCTCTTAAACAAATGCAGTTTTTTGCCTTGAAATTTAAATGTGCAGCCATAAAGGGTGATGCACATTTTGTTCAGAGATGTGCTTTAACCTCAGAAGCCACTGATGGTCCATAATATCCAGGAAGGAGTGGGTGCTCTGGCCATACACATGGTTTTATCTCTATAGGCAGTATACTTTCTACACTCCAGGATACTGCTGCAGTATCCTGCCTTGGGACACATCTGTATGGGTTGCTGACGAAACACTAGAGGGAATGTTGCGTGTTGGTGAATGTAACTCCTTCCTTAGAAGTAGTATAATGCATTTAGAAGCATGATTAATACTGATTGTACTGTGACCAGCAAAGTCGAACACAAACTAATATAACATGGTTGGGGGACTATTTACAACGTGCATGTTATGTTATCGCCTATACAGCATAATCATGGGCCTAAAATTAGTTATGTACTGGCATGAATTTAAAGGAATAGTTTGATATTTTTAAAAATCTGCTTTTGTGCTGAGAATTGATACTAAAGAAAGAAAGCCACTTTTGGCTTTTCCCGTTGACAACTCACATGTTGATATTTAGCACGTTTTACACCAGATGCCCTACTTGACGCAACCCTGACCTGAATTCGGGGCGCAGCAGTGAGAGCCCTGCGCCTTGACCACTAGCCTACCAGGGACGGCTAATTGAGTAAATGAAACTGATACTACTCTGCTGAAAATATGACTGTACTGCCAGCAGCTGATTAGCTTTAGCCTAGCACAATGACTTAAAACTGGGAAGCTGGTTTTGTTCTGGCCAAAGATAACAAAATCCACCAACCAGCACCTCTAAAGTAATGTTGTCAAGAAAGCAAATAAACATGCTTCCCAAAACAGTTCCTTAATTGTAAATGCCACCCACACTACAGAGCATCACCATTGTAATCTCCTCTGTGTTCCTAATAGAAATAAAAACAAACTTAAGCAGTGGGATATAACTTAATAAAACCCTTCTGTTTATGTATCTATTAGACTTTAACTTCAAGCGTGCATGTTGAATAGTGGTAACCAATCTAAAACTGTACTCTTGGAGTCCCTGTTTTCTACATGTAATTACAGTAGGTAGAGGGAAAATAATGAGGACTTCATAGAGCGTGGAGCACATGGCCGGGAGTTGAATTCCACGCACCAGTAACACAAATAATTGATCATTGCACAGACAAATGCCAATATATTCTGTCCTGAAGTGAGATTCAGTGGCACAAACTCTCAGTGAGTTCATGTGTAATCTTGCAAATGGTCTGTGCTTTACTGACCTTGGCATTACTGTTGATAGATAAATGGCTATGAAAGGCAATTATGTTATTGTCCTTTTCCTGCTTTAGACCTTGAAGACACAAACAAGACATTACTGTTACTGCACAGTGCATTTCTTCTGTCTCTGAACACTGTTTTGTCTTGTCACTTTGTTCTCTTTTGACATTCACAGCTTCTCACTCCAGGGACATCATGTGAACAACACAACAAAGTGGTGGTAGGTGTCAGGAGAGTTGGTGCTGGTGATGTGTAAAGTGTCCCTGTGTGTGTGTGCGTGTGTGCAGTTCTGCTGTTTAAATCAGTGGTAGAGTGAGACAAAGCATTAAAAAAATGTGTATATGAGCACGTGTATGTATGTCACTCCGTTGTTGTGTCTGGTCTGCACAAGTGTGTTTTTTAATCTGGTAATTACAATGTGTGTACCCATGACTGTGTGTTACCATAGGTAGTATTTGCTTTTTGATTTGTGCCTTTGTACAAGCTCTACAGTTAAATGCATATTTATTCATTTTTAACATGTCCCTTATTTTCCATTTGCCTTGGACAAGATCCTGGAGATGTTATTATTTAGTTTTAGTTTTATCATATTATTTTAATTAATACATTTTGAAATTATGTTTTACCTTGGAATTTGTTTGAAATAATTAGCCAATCAACAAATTAGCCAATTGGAAGAAAGTTAATTGCCACAATTTTACATCTGCATTATATCTTTGCTAATTTAATCTTTTGGCCTTTTGAGCACTGTTTGAAGAAAACAAGACATCTTGAAGAGCATGTGCTCTGGGATCATTACAAGATTGTTATACCACTTTACCACAAGCAAAACTGCAGCTGTGTTCAAACGCTCTCAAAATGTTTATTTAGCTGTAGTTTGATTTTTTTCGGTTGGATCTATTTCACTAGTGAGAGTGAAGTGATATTGGACAAAGTGCAAGTATTGCAAATAACACCCAAATGTGATGTTGGGTGCAACAGAGTTGAATCTTTTAACTCGAGGAGGTCAGTGGAGCAATGCTTTTCCTCCACAGCAGATTTAATGTGGAGTTGCTCTTTAAAAGTGTCTTGCAAACTTACCTCACCCTGAACCTTAAGACCTTTGGGAGGATGGATCTCCACAGCGTGTGACCTCTGCAGTCCATTTAATGTTTCCATTGTGACTGGCCTGTGAGTGTTTTAGCTCATATCACCACTACTGAACCTATCATAAACCACTGTAACTGTATTTTTTCCCCATGATAGAGCCTCAGGCTTAGCAACAATGACTGTTCAAAAGGGCATGCTTGAATATATTGTACTGTTACTTATTTTTACTCAGCTACCTGTAGAATACTGTTTCTTTTTTAGTGTTGATCTTATTGATGACCCAGACCATAAAATGAAAAATAAAATTTTCTCTTGACAACATAGCGCCATGTCCCTCAAAACAATCAAACAAACAAACAAAAGAAAAAAGAAAAACAGGGTACTGTAGCACTGTATAATCCAGCACATCAAGCAAAGCCAAAATGCTGAGTCTAAGAAACCAGCTTTCTGCAAACTAGGCTGCCTCCTTTTGCCTTTTCTGCTTACTCCTACACTTTATCTGCATGCAATATTTACCCAGGACATGGGCCTTTACCACAGTGACAAGAAGATGCTGGCCTTTGGCTTATGATTTCTCTGTGTCCTTTTAGATCTGTGCTTGATTAATATTGTCTGCCCATTGAAAAACATATCCATAAAGTTGTCTTTGGTGATAAATGGAAGCTGTGTATACAGGAGATGAGGGATATGTAAATGACTTAGTCTTTAGTGTGTTGTTTGGTCCCTAGTCATATATGACATGGGAGAATTCTCCATGCCATGAAAACAGAAGAGAGGTTGCTGGGTATGAAAGGGGATCCTGAGGGTTTGTGCTCATGCAACCATGTTACAGTGGGAATTAACTCTCCAACTGACTCAGGCAGCTGCTCTATCAAAGGGGGCTGTAAAATGAGCCCAATATACAAGACTCAGATATGATGGAATCACTGATATCTTATACTTGCAGCAATACGTTTTTTTTTTTATATGCATGGATGGATAAACTTTAGGATTTCTTTTTATTGCTCTTGCATTTGGGTATTTCTTGATGCAGTGCTGAATGAATGATCATAATAAGTACATTTATGATTCCTTCAGTTTAATAGCAAATGGTGCCTGGAGATATCAAAGGCTGAATGGCTGCCAGTGAAAAATAACATGTCATAACAAAATAAATCACTTTTCCAACTTCTTAGTCAGTTCTCTGCATTAAAGATATTACTCTGCTTTATATGCTTTTCTATTGCTTATACTCCCCCTCCCCTATGGCATAAAATGTGTATCTTCAAAATGTACAAACTGGAAAGGCTGAAATAGTACACTTATGCTATTTCAAAACCAAAAGCTGCTGGACTGCTGAAGAACAACCCTATTAAACCGTGTTCCCTTGAGGCCTGAAGTGTATTTAAGCTACATGGTATTATAACACTAAAACAATTTGCGGTAAACAGACCAAGAGCACTTTAAAAGCTAACTGAATGCAGCTACTTAGATCAGCTTGCTTTTAGTGTCCACCCCCAAGGCTGTATGGCCTTATCTCTGATTAGTTACCTACAATATTACTCTCAAGCACACCAATTCTGTTAATAACATAACTTGTCTGACCCTGATACAACCTCAAGTAAGACAACATTAGACAGTGTTCTGAGCATCCAACATAACACCTGGAAGTCAGTGTCCATCCATCACACAGCCCTCTAGCTCCGGAGATAGTTTACAGCCACCGCAGGGGCTGTGGGAACAGATATGGACCTATCGATTCCTAAAGGGGATTTTACACAGATTTACAGCCCACTGCAGTCTGGGCGAATCCCTTAGGATATGAGAGTAATTTAATCTGTTGTGGGCAATGCTGAAACCAAGTAAAATCTTTAGGCATCATATAGTCACAGTGTAAAAGTTAGGAAATATCACTCTTGTAAATGTATTATGCACTCTACACTGTACATTAATATGATTCATGTAAATGTATATTACAGTGTGAAGTAAAATTTATTCTGGTATTCTGAATGCAAAGGAAGATACAATATACATGGGGAATGCTGGTACTTGACTGAAATTCAAATCAGTGCCAGGTCAGATATTCAGTATGCTAAACACTTCCTTTTAATCAAAAGAATGAATAACTAACCAAAATATCTGAATGATCCAAATAAAAAAAAAAAAAAAAATGAATATGACTGTTAAATGTAGAAAGAGAGTGTTGTTATTGTTCAGACTGATGAGCAGTTGTCTAAAGTACTGACAGAGTTTGGCTTGGACTGAGTGAGTCTGTCTTGTTTGGATAAAGCTCTCTATTTACTATTTGGCAGGAAGACAGTTGCACATCATTTCCAGGAGGCCATCTCGTCAAAGGGCCTGTATTTATTTTTCTGTGTAGTTAGAGTACTGAGAAACATAAACCACATCTTTGAAACTTCCTATTTTCTCCCCCCCAATGAAGCAGTGTATTTGTCGATCTGAATAGATTTATCTAGGCCACCTCTCAGGGTCACGTCCAGACTGCACCCAGTATATCAAGTTCAGCTGCACAAATAGTGTACGATGTGCGGATGTTTGCTTATATATGATTCACTGATTTCTTCTTCTAGCTTAAATTGCCACTGGCGCTTTGCTTTGGCTATCTTTAAGTTCAAGAGGATGTGTGTAAGGGAGTGAACAAAACTGGAGAACCAAACAACTGTTCACTGACTACTATAACTTCTGTGGAGAAGATACTGCCAGTGTTGGTACACACACGCAAACACACACGCACAGACACATAAAGTACTATTGCTGCGTTTCCACTATTGGAACCTAACAAGCAGTATACCCTGTACTTCCCTTAGCCATCACCAAGCATAGCCTCTGGGGTTGATGTGGACCGTACTGCTTTTTTTTCCACTGTATTTTCTCTCTGTTGCTTTCTGTTTGGTGGAGGGAGGGGCTGCTCACCTCTCACACTTGTAGTCAGCTGACATTTAACCAAGCAACAGTGACTGCTCTGTGCACATGCACCCCCTCCTCCCTCACGTTCTTAGTACTTGATTTTAGCACTACCTCCTGAGGGGTGCCGATATTTAGCTCCCAGAACCTGTGATACGAGTTACTTGGCGCAACATGTTTCGGTAAGTTCCTATAATGGAAAACCCCTTAAGTGCAACACATAGAGGCACAGATACATACAGCATTTTCTTGACTGCAGAAGATACTCTGTTAAATATAGGATAGAGTATCACAGCAATGTGCATCATTTTCCAGTTTATACTGCATTAAGGTATTTGCACAAACTATACTTACACTTGTTTGGCTGCGTTTCAAAGAAGGGTGTGTGGATGAGAACCAGACATCATGCATAAACATCCTTAACGCTCTGTGCTAGAAATAGCTACTTCAATGTTAACTTCAAAAATGAAAAACAGGTTTAAATGAATGTGATGTTGAAAGATATTATTATGTAACAATGTGATTACAATGTTTGCAGGTCCCGGATCATTTTAATTTGTATAAAACAGGCATATTTGTGCTTAAAATGGGGTAACAAAGAACAAAGCTGTAGCATGTAAAAGGATGTTAACAGACTTTCAACAGACAAATTCAATTTAGTTGTAGTGTTACGATACAAAACTCCTGCCATGAAGATTTGTACTGCTGTGTTTATGTCTTGATGCTTCGCCATCTGTGAGCCATAAAAGCATTTCTGTACAAAACTTATAAGTGGAAAACGGGTCACTCTGCCAGGGCCAGGGACACTGGCAGAAAAGTAGCCAAACACTCCATGATTGAATGATGATTGGCTCAAGCAGCAGCAGTGTGAGGAAAACCTCTTATCATGTCTGAACAGATTTCAATACTTCACTACCTAACACAGCATTAGTGTGCCAAGCCAACATTCCATTGTTTTGCCAGTGTGACTTACATTATATTACGGAGAAAGAATTCAATAGATATGGGTCCTCAGCCAAACCGACTCAACCGTAATTAAGTAAATAAATGATATGATATATTGTTGTGCACACAGTAATCACTAAGCAGAACAGAAATCCTGTTAATGTCTTCAGATATTGGCAAAATATATACTGTAGATAGTTATCGAAAGGAGAGAAGTTATTCAGGGAATAATCTTTGAGCCACCATGTATGAGCCACAGAAATAAAAATGTACATTAAATTGTACAGTGACAAAACAAATAAATTAGGCTCCAATACATATTTTTATAAAAGAAAATGAAATTAATTGAGTTAATTGGAGCTTATTTGTAGTCCATTAATTAAATCAGATACGTTATTGAAACCTGAGGCATTTTCTCATAATAACAACAAAACAAAAACATGTCATGTTATTTGCCATTAACCATAAATCATCTTTCCAAGTTGAAAGATTCTTTCAGCTCTTTTACAGCAGACTATTTGTCATGTGTCATGAAACTGCAGACAGTCTCACATATATAACATTTTTAATGCCAGGGAGGCAGGAAAGCATTAAATCAGAGATAACACACGATGATGTACATTGACAGGATAGTGACCAGTCAACTGACTCGTAAATGGCGCAGCTGATGCTGGTCTGCTTAGGAAGACTAAAATACAGGAGCCATACTCCACATGCTCTTGCTTAATCCTACCCTACAGCAAACCATTATGCTGTTGCCCAAAACCAGTGACTAATCCTTGGAATTATGGAGTCCAAGAAAACAATTACTGCTTATGTGAAAATACACTTTGACTTTATTGTTGAATGAATAGTACTGCATCACTGTCAAGATAGTCTTTTTAAAAAAAGCCTATCTCTTCACTTTATCTTTTACTATGGACACAGAGACACTACGTAGCAGGAAATTTTGTTCGTTCTGATCCAAAAATGTCCTATACTGTATACCTCAGTGCTTAAGCATAATGTTAAAAAAGTACATGTCCTCTTAGAGACCTCACTAGGAAACATAGGTTGATTTTAAAGCTGATGATCTGTAATTATATTTATTTCTGCATTATCTAGGGATGTCAGCACCTTCGATTGCACTGACAGTCTGATGGGGTTTTCCTGTCAGAGGATCATGCTACTGGTTGGTGCCTTCTGATGTTTCAGTCCTATCACTTAATTCATGTGATGTCACAGATGCACCATCCTGATCCAGGGTTTTGGCTACAGATAGTGGCATGCTTCCTCGAAGCCACTAAGAAGCAGACTGACTAACAGTCAGCAAGTGAACCACAGTTATTTCTAGCTGTTTTCAGAACAGCTACTGTAATACAGCCTTACATTTGTCCCTCTTCTCTTTGTGTCTCACAGGTTAAAAAGCTCTGGTTTACAGAGTTTCTGCAGGAAAAAAAAACCACAAAACCATATACTGTACTAATGCTTTCTCAAAATTTTGATATATATATATATATATATACAGTGCCTTGCGAAAGTATTCGGCCCCCTTGAACTTTGCGACCTTTTGACACATTTCAGGCGTCAAACATATATATATA
>NW_018127903.1:2354581-2372984 GCF_001952655.1 Monopterus albus | reverse complement strand
TTTCGCAAGGCACTGTATATCATCAAGGACAATGAAGACACTGAAAAAGTTTTTCTTAGCTCATGTAGATCTTACAAAACTTCAGCTTTCTTCTTGCACTCGTCCCCACCTTTGCTACAGGGATTCAAGTGAATATCATTATGTTTTATGACAGGATCATAAACTAAACAGACAATCATCATAAATATGACACATACAGAGAGCGCCTTAACATTATATTGGCACCTGGGCCTGTTTATTGCAAAACACCTGAAACAGTTTAAAATGGAAATTGAATTTACTCCCCTGGAGGTTTCTGATGAAAAGATCTTAGCTGGAAATCCAAGTGCTTATCAAATAGACGGTGTGGCTGGCAGCTGCTACACAAGGTAGATTCGGATGACCTCATACTTGGCTGGAAATAAGAGCTGATGATAGATCGGCAGATAGGCATGGAGACAGCAAGCTTCAGTGGTGCAAATTTAAGAAGGCAAGGTAATATCAAGATCAAATTATCAATAGAATAAGGGGAATGAACCCCCACTTATTGTTTTAGATTGAACCCATGAATGATTGAAAGACTGAAAGGGGGACAGACAAAAAAGCTGATTCTCCTTTTTTTAAAATTTTTTATCAACAACACATATCCACACATTAATTCTTAAATATTGACTTCTCAGACTTATGTTGTCTTAAAATCAAATTCATTAGACAACACAAAAAAGCTGAAATGAATGAAAGGGGTGTAATTGTGTTATGTGCAGTGAAGCTATGCCCAGTTTGTACAGATTACATTCAGATACTGGGACTAATAATGGTTAACAGTGAAGTCTGTCATTAAACTGCTATGCCTATACAACAGGTGTAATCACACACATAAAAGAAAACCCTATGTTTTGACAAGCATGGCATGTACAGTTTAGCCAAGACATACTATAAGAATACAAAAATACTGTACCTCAGGCACATATCAAAACTAAATCATATTATATCCAACCAGTACATAGCAATGTCGTTGATGGGACATGGGCTGCTAGTAATAAAGCACTGTTAACTATTAACTTACACAGTTTTCACTGCTGCCAAAAAAGAAATCTAAAACATTATTTCCTCTGTCTTCTAGTAGGCAGTGGGTCCATCTATTTCTTCAAGGGCAAAACTAGCAGCAATGCACCACGTGATTGTGAGTGATCAATCTGACAGTCCATCATCTGTAATGCCTTTTTCAGAATCACCTACAATTCATCTGATATTGTTTCTGCTTGTTGATGAGAGCCTGTACCATCTCTGTCATGTTTTTCAAATCACCTGGTGAAGAGGGACATTGTCATCATGAAAAACGTCATTCCCATCAGGGCGAACATTCACCATGGAGTGAAAGCATTGCATCTTTGAACACACCATCTTAATGCAAAGTCTTGACAACTTGCATGCATCTGTGGAATCACGTATTGTACTGATTTCAGAGGAACCAAAAGCTGAATTGGACTGAATGCACATTTGTGTGTGTGTGTGTGTGTTTTCTTTCATTTTGTCTATTCAGTGTCTCACAGAAGTGTCAAAGTGTCAACAGAGAAATTTGCGAAGGCCTGGAGAAATAGGAGGCTCTGGACATTTTCCATAAACAATATTTCCCTATCCTTGAGCTGAGGTATTATTGCATTGAATGCTTACATTTATATGTAAATGCCAGAAGTGATGATTATGTTATTCTAATCAAAATATCCCTTTAATATTTTATAAGCTGTGGATGGAAGGCAGAAAACAAACTGTGGCTGCAGCATGCCATGATGCCTCTTGTTTGTTGCAGAGGTGTAGAAAATGCTCTAAGCCATTACTGATGCAACTTTTCTTTTTTTTGGCTCCAGATAAGTGACTGTTATACTCTCCAAAATTAGCATGTTTATTACTTGCTGTTGCTCTGCCATGCCTGTTTGCATATCAAGCTCTTAGTCCACACACCCGCCTTCTGTTTGGTTTGAAATTGTTAAGTGGAGCTATCCCTGCTCTCAGTGACAGTTCTTCTGTTCAAACACTGAGCTTCACATTATACACTACTGATCTTCTCACACATTGCCTCTGTTCGTTTGGCCTAATTGCAGCATGTTTAATACCTTAAAAAGGCCTAAATCTATGGACTTAATGTTCTTACCAACACAAAGCTGACAAAGCCACAAATGCAACTTTATTCCTTTTTGTGTGCCACTTTATTTATTTAAACACTAGTGTGTTTGGTGTTGCCTACCATGAAGTGAGAAAGCCAAAGTCGCCATCCTTCAGCTGCTTTAATGTAATTATCAAATAGTCACTGACTTTGTCAGCCATTTGGTACTGCAGGCAAGACATACTGGCTTTGTCATTATTTTATTGCAGTCAATCAATCAATCAATCAAAACAGCTGAATGGTGCAGCTCTAGGAATGAGGTTGGTGGAGGTGGGGAGATATGCCAGCCCAGAAACCAATACACTGGCCAGAAAGATGCTAAAACACTCCATAGAGCTAGTGGGAAATGCAAAATCTCTTTCTGGGTTTGTGTTGAAATTTTATTATATCAGGATAAACCACTTGAGATGCACCATCTCACTTTAAGGGCTCACATACACATACATGTGACCCATTGTTACTATAGAAATAGTTTTTAAAATGTGTAACTTTATAGTAGCATTACAATCAAGGCGTAGCTGGAAGATCTTAGGATCTAAAGACTGGACAGTTCACCCAGAACATGTCTTGCATTTTAACCTTAACATTTATCTTTACTGACATGTTTCATGCTAAACATATACACATGTGACCCACATCTCACACACAGGTATTCACTGAGACCGAACCAACACAGTGTGTTGAAAGCTCATGAATGATGTCAAAGCTTCACTGCTCAGACATCACCATTCTGACCAGCGCTGACTTGCATTTTAGCTCAGGTCAGCAGAGTCTCTGTTATCCATGTGGTGTGCCCTGCTGCAAAGCTTTCCTTCTGCATGAGTGCTAGATTGCGAGATAAAGGGCTGGTTAAAGACGTTGCCAGGTCCCCCAGGTATAAGAAATTGGGTCTCGTTATGCAGAGAAACAAGAAATTTTTATGTATGACATACTGTAGTAATGTATGCAGGTTTCCAGGGTCTCTCTCCCTACAGACTTGGGTGTTCTATCTGAAGATCTAACCCCACCACCCCCACCCCAATCTCCACATGCCTAAAAGAAATCAGTCCTTGAGATTATTTTTGGCATAGCTGTCATACAGTTAATTAGAACAGAGGAACAATATTTTCTCACAGCCACTGTATGACAGATGTTTTTGTGTTGAAATCTGAAGGCAACACTACATTATACATGAGCCCTACATCAGGTGTCATACGGTTACAAATAATGACATCCAGACACAAACAGTGCTCCTTGTTTTAACTGAAAACCGTATGCCCCAATGGTGTAGAGGAAAAACACTTGCTCAACACTGCAGCAAACCAGGTTCAATCACTGGATCCAGCAAACAAAATTGAAACTGTTCTCTTGGCGAGCTGGTAATGGTTGGTTGGGACTGAGCAAGCAGCCATCCTAAATTGGACGTTTGCCTCAAAAAAAAAAGAGTCAGTTTTCTGACACAGTCAGGTGTTATGATTTCCTTTTGTAATGAGACGTAAACCTGAACAACAGCTATCTCAGAATACACAAACAGAATAAAGTGAAACATATCATGCTGAGAGAGATGAGCTACAGTGATTCGAAACACCTTCCAATCAGATGAAAAGTTTTGTATTTTTCCTTGTTTTCACAGCATGTCATGCAAATATATGCGCTGCAAATTAAATGATAGCATCCTGTGTGCTTACTTTATAAAAAGAAATGACAGGCTCCCCCTTTCTCTGGGGGCTGTTTAACAACCCAGTGAAATAAATCATAAAATGACGCTTCCACCCTGATTTCTGAATAAAAAGTAACCTCTCCTGAAGCCACAGATTTATCTTGAGACATCTTCACTGTTTGTCGAACAACATAGTGCATTCAAATTGCAAATGGAGACACTCTCATACAGCTCCAGATTTGGCTTGACAGGCATCAGATGTCTTATAAATCATAAAATCTGAGTTTTCATTAAACTGACTGAGTAGGAGAACAGCAACACATTAAAACTGCTTTAGTTATGAGGGTGAATTTTAAATAAGAGCAATAGATTAAAAATGGTTTTGGCCTTGAGAATAATGGGAAGACTTTAATGTAGGTGAATTATTTGTTATTAAATCACCATACTATAAGCCCTCAGTCTAGACACCCTATTTTTCTCCTTTTTTGTGTAAAAAGATTATGATGCGACAGGTGTTTTTCTCACAAGGTGATCCATTATTGATTTTTCTCCCTTTTCTTCAGTCATAAAGGACAGATTGTGATGACAGAGCGAAGATAATTTTGGCAACAAGCTATGAAAAAAGATATTTCTTTTCTTCATAGTGTTTCGCTACTTATCACTGAAATCCATGGTGTATTGATGTCGTAGATATAATGGAGATATTGTACTAACCAAACAAAAGGCAGACTAACGGGACAACAAGTAGAACCTTCAGTGTTCATTTCTAATAGCATTTCATTTGAAGTTCTCACAAGAAGATTGTGAAGGAAAACAAAGCAACCACATTAGAAAAAGAAAGCCCGGCCTCGGCTCTGTGCAGTCTGGGACATTCTGAAATTGGAAAGAAAAGTCACACAGTCAAGCAGCCAGACAGAACCAATTTCAAGTTTCATAATAGACTCCCGCAATAGTTTTGGTCGCTTTGCTAGCTCGCTATCATACAAAGGGCTGTCACGTTGATGCTATTGTTTTATGTCTCCTGTGGTCAAAGCAACTTTGTACTCCAGTGCTGTCAGAAGGTTTGTGACCCATAATGACAGCTACAGCAGCTCATAACTCACATCAGAGGACTTCTGTGATGAAATCTGTCTGCCCTTGAGTGAACCCTGATGCAGATTCCCTCAGTGGTCTAACTGGGGCAGCATTGATCACAACGCTGCAGAACCATGCATTTCAAGCACTCCTAAGTCAGCAGCAGAATACAAACTCAATGTATAGTTGGAACAGAGTACAGGGGAAATCACTAGTATAAAGGATACATCAACATATTGCTGAGTGTGCTTAAAAGACTCTCATCAACTGTAAAGCTGTCTGGGGGTTGCTTATGCTCACAAACACACACGAATACGTACCGCTCATTGAGGCAAACTATTGTTCATTCTTTCCAGGTTCCTGCGGTAACTCAGGGTGCTTGAAACAGTTATGTAACAAGGCAGTCTAAATGCATAACAGGAATGAAACCTACAGCAGAATGTTCAGTGTCATGTAAGGAGTCCTGGAGAATCAGTAATAAGTGGTCTACAGTGGTATATTTTCAAGAGCAGACTGCTGCACTGTTAACAACATGCATTACCTGACAGATTTATTTTACAAATGCTTCTGACACTTTTTAAAACGGATATTCACTTTGTAGTTTATTTCTCAGTGTTACCTTTTATTCTGAAGAAAGACTTTCCTCATATTCATTTCCCCATCATGGTTGCATGATGACTAATCTCTTTTTGGCTGAGATTCTTAACGGCGGTTCAGACATCCCAGAGTGCCTTCTCCTCTCTCTCACTCTCCATCCCTGAAGTGGCTTAGGTGTGATGACAGAGAATGATTCCTCAGTGCAGCTGTATAGATGCAGGGACAGCTCAAAGAAGCTTATGAACATCTGAGAGTAGCAAAAATTATTTTACACTGGGACAAAAAGCTTATAATCTTTAATGTCAGCCCAAAGCAAAACTGTGCTACTCACATTTTTATTTTTTTTATTTGGTCTCCTGAGAAGTAAATTACATTCTTATTTTGGAGTTCTACTGAAGTCTGAGCATTTTTTCTCTTAACCAAACCATAGCAGGAATATGGAGTAAGAGCTAAGACCTAGGAGGCGAAGGGCTCATAGATTTCTCCTGAATGATCATTTTGATACAGATAAAGTAATGAAAACTATGAGAGTCAAAACTGAGATGTGCTCGACTTCAGTTGCCTGCCGACTAGAAAATATTGGGAAGTCAGTGTCTTGCTCAAGAACATGCATAGGAGGAGCTGCTGATCAAACTACCAGTTCTGGGATAGAGGCCTGCACCGTGTCAGGTAAAAAATATGTTTGTATAATTCACCGGTATGGGTGTGGATAAACATTGAATAAATAAATAAAAGTGCAGTTTCTTTTAAACATCTATTCAACACACTACAATTGTGACATTGTTAACAGCTGTTAGAGACATCAAAATGAAAGCCCAGCTATTGCTGTGACAACTATGTGAATAAAAAAAATTCTTAAAGAGAAAAAAAATCAGATACTATTTATAAGTCAAGAATTTTGTTTTGGTGTCTTAATGATATCTTAGGTTTTCAGACAAACTGTGTGAGAAAAAAACTGGAACATTTTGAGGGCTTAGAATAGGATCAGAGTGAGACAAGAAGCCATTGTTTCTCTGGCGCTACACTTCAGAAGTATGAGAGACCGATCAAACTCTCATACTGGTGTTAAAACAAGCTGTCTTGGAGAAACAATAGACATAAAGATAAAATGTTTTTAAAAAAATTTTTCTTCAGGGATATGCAATAAGCACGGCATGATACCAGCTTTGTAGTGCACACCTGATACCTGTTAAACCTGTAACACTTTCCGACTGCAGATTGCATGATTAAACTGATTGATGATGCAACACTGTTTGTCAGGGGTCCCTATTGTAATACAACTTTCATACACATCCTTTCAGAGGACTGCTTACTGTAGATGCACTACTGCCATTACTACACCATTATTCAAACCCCTCAGGCAAAACATGTGTTCCAGGCCACCCGGAGCAAAAACCGCTCATGATCTTTCACCGCTGGAAAAAGAAAACAGGAAAAAAAGAAAGAATCCTACAATGGATGACTTATTTCTGGAGCTACAGTACATGATGGATTACTGTGTTCATGTGCTTTTGCATTGACAGCAGTTGCAGTCATATCTTAATGGTGGTGCCTACATTATGTTGTCCTTCCTGAATACTCAAGGCACAATTGTTTTAGCAGAATCAAATTTGATGATGCAACATGAAATTAAAGAGAGAGCTCATGGAATATGGGCATTTATGGACTCCCTGGGGGTTGAAGAAAGGATTTTATTTCTCTGTTGATTTATCACTGGTAGATTTCCTGGAAGTTTTACGGAGCCCTTGTAGATCATCTTTTCGATTCTGGTGATAGATGGGCACTGGCGCTACCATAGTTAAACTATGGTGCTTTGGGAGTTGTTGAATGTTAGGTAATGCAATTTGAACCTATTCAAGTGAGAAATGGTCCACTGCTCATAAACCTTCCTCTCCCCAGTGCATAACAAGATCACATTTTTCTGCAAATACATGTAAACAGGAGACACAATAATCTCTCAGAGGGGGTGAATCTATATGTGGAATGCACCCAGATATTTTGTTTTGCTGGTTGTATGGAGGGATGTGTACTTCCATTATCTGTGCTCATTAGTGTGACAGAACTCTGTCAGAAAATTTCTCATCTTTAAGCTCTTAGGTGAATGATCCTTTTTAATCATAAGACTTAATTAACCCCACAAAACTGTCTAATTTGCAAACTTCATTCAGTGCAATTAAAAGTGTGAGATTTGCAGTGCTGTCACAAGCCTTCCTCAACTCTGCCTGTAAACCTGGATCATTTCATAAACTCAGCAAGTGGTAAAAAAAAAAAAGATAAAAGGAAAGTTTGGTTTGTTTGGATTTCCACTAAACTGAGTTATAATTAGCAGCACAGCAAAAAGACAGAGACATAGATGTATTTGAAACAACCACTGTTACAATGGTATTCTGGTGACTAGTGGCAGGTCCAACATGATTTCTTAGATAAATTAAACCTTTTACAGGCTGGGATGTCACTGGGTGGATTAACACATGATCAATAATTGTTCATCAAAATTGTGTATTTCATTTTTTCATGTTAATGCTGTATGAACTCCACTGAATGTCACCGCTAGACATTTTAAGTTAAATGTCTTCAGTCCCAATGTTACAAATGCTTTTCAACTAGGAGTGAATGCATGCTGGTTTCAACACATCCTGGTTTAGGCTTCACACAGTAATGTTTAATGACACCTGGAAGTGACCCAATATAACTGCAGGTCTTTTGTAGTTGGCTACTGAGCAGCTCTACTTCAGAAGCTGGAGGTTAAGTGTGCTGCTCAAGGGCATCGCTGAGTAGCTGGTGAGCCAGCGGAGTGAATGTTTTTTTTTTTCTGAAGCTGATCAAGGATTCAAAACAGCCATATGCAGTAGTTAAAATAACATTAGTCTTTCAATAATGCTAACAAATAAAATCATTTAAATGACTGGCTGATAGAATATTCAAAATCTGAGTCTTGAAACCCATGGAGTAAGATTTTGGCAGCATGTGATATTTAGCAGATACATTGTGTAAGTTTTATGGGAAAGAGAGAAATCATTATTTAAATGAGAGGTTTGTTTGCTTGCTTGTTATTCTCCAAAAACAGGTAAGTTCTGTATTTAGCAACCAGGATAATATAGGAACTACTTTGTTTTTTCACGGTGGTTTGCAAATTCTGAGTACAACCTGAATGACTGGGGTCAATGAAGATATAAAAACTAACTAACTGACTGACTAAACTCTCGATATACAGTAAACATTTTTACATTAGTTTTGTATTTATCTGAATACAGTCATAAGTAGTACTGCACTTTTAAATTTTTCTCATCGGTATTAGTATTTGGTAGGTCGGTGACATTAGGTGTCATCTGCAGTCATCAAACATGCCTTGTTGTACTAGAAAAAACACCAAATGTGTGTTTAAGTTGTGTCTGGTTACCCTGCAATAATTCTAGTTGAACATATTGCACTTGTTGGCATTGAGAAAGAGTCAAGTTTCCAATTAAGGCTCAAAAAATTGGAAAGAATGCATAAGAACATCATTTTATCATAGGCCCCACTATCTATTTCTGTGCAACCCGGCAATAATATTCTTTCCATTGCAGACAGATAGTTAATAATAGCTCCACAAAATAGAGGGGAAAATGAAATTCATATTAGCTCTAATTACTTCTCCCATTTATCCGTGGGAAAGGCATGAAGATTAATGACGCTCTCCACTATTTTAAGCAAGGTTATTTAAAATGAGTAATTTTACTCTCCTTATATCATTGCATTAATCTTAACATAAGACAAGTATGTTTCACTTAAAAAAAATATCTATATTTTTTTATAAGTCAAGCTCCTTCTTAGTATTCTTTACCATGTGCTTTAAATAGCATCCACAGGAAAGTGACTTGAATTGAAATGGCAGTAAATTGTCTGTTGGGGTTGGGTAAAATCCAGACGCCTCTTCCAAAATCTAAATTAACATAATAGCTTTGGCCCATGCTTTTGCCATCAAAAGTATTTTGATTCAGCCTTGTCTAAGCTCATGTCATGGAAAGCATAAAAGGACAGCCAGCAAACTGCACAACATTATGCACAGATTAAAAAAAAAATTCATCAATTCAATAGACTCCAAACAAAGAAGATTTATTTGCTCTAAAAATTTAAATGCACGTATTATATGTTATGTACAGTGGAATGATAGGGTTCCTATTTACATTTGTGTGCAATAACTGAAGTCAGCTAAATACAATAAGGAAAATTTAAGTGAGTAGTTTAAAAAAAATACTGAATGAAAATAAGCTTAACTTCATGTCATGCTAAACAAATGCGCTAGTCAGTCCTTTCTCTTCCTGTTAATTTTCACTCTCTTTTGCTCTCTCGCTGCTTCCTTCCTCAGCCTGTTTGTCTCCTCTCACTGCCCCTGTCTTTCATGTGATTCTCTCCATATAGGCCCTATTGATGGGGACATTCACATAGAGAACAATCTCTGTGTTGTGTGTGGTAATGGAGCAGAGTTGAGTGGAGCAGAGATGGCAGGTGAAAAGTGCCAACTGTGCCCTCCTACGCAATAATATTGTCATGCTACATTACCCATCAGCCTTTTGGCACTGCCCTGCATCTCCTTGAACCCACAACCCTGCTGAAGAGCAGCCAACTATAATGGTGTTTGTCTACAGAGACCTGTTGTCTGCATACAGTGCTGTGTGATACAGTATCACACTCATTCCTGCCTGTTAGGAAGCTCTTACTTTTGAAGTGTTTGCTAGTGTGCTTTATTATAATATATGCAGCATAGCGCCATGTTCACTGCTTTCATACAGTACATATAAATTTAATCAGTGCAGGAACAGCCACTTTGCAATGCCACAGTAGCAGTTTAATGGTTCAGTGCCTTGCTCAAGAGTACTTAACACAGACGTGGGTACTATACAAGTAATACCAGGCATCCAGTTGCAATACAGAGCTGCCTGTCAGTTCTGGGTGTTAAATCATTTTCATTCAGCTCCCAGCAAGAAAAAGAATTCATGTGAGACACAGTAGACAAAGTATAACTGTTTGTTACTAGTTACTGACTAACTTCACTACTGTAGAGTAGCTATTATGTAGTGTGTCAGTTCTTGACTTGGTAAATGGAAGCAATGTGCTTTTATTGTGCTCACATTCACATTTTTAACAGAGTCAATCTTACACATCACTGGTGTGTAAGAAGTGTGAAGCTCCCTCACACAGTAGCATAACACTGAGTCATACTCGGCTTATTAATAGAGGGCAGACTGGATGATAATGCTCTTTCTCATCACTCACAAAAAAACATGGTGATGTCTGTCTGCTGCACTAACACAAGGCTACCTAATATCATTCAGTGACCATATTAAGAACTGTCTACATATTTAAAAAAAATTACTAAAAATAGTTGGCTTAAGATATCACCGATCACATGGATCACTGCCTGTTCAGACCATTTCCATACAAAATGTGTCTACATCAGAAAATAATAGCAGGTTTGACACAGAAAGTTGCACAAGCAAAAGGTTATGTGAAAGATTTGACACATTGGTCATATTTGCGAGAGTTAACACTCAGCTGTTAAAGTGCTATTAACAACCCTGTCCAGAGTTCACTTGCAATAAATGAATACTGCCTTTGCTCTGCATGGCTTCCTAGAAAAGAACAGATCCAGCATATGTACGGTGTTGATTTTTTTAAATTTTTTTTATTCTTTTGTCAAACTCTGTTCCACATAGGCAGCTACATTCTGGCAATTCCCTTTGCTCACAGCATTCACTTGTGAGTGAAGGCAGAAAAAACTGCGATGATGTGTGAGAGAATGAGAACACTGAGCTAAATGTACTGTAGCTACAGCGAAACACAAGACACAACAAAAAGTTAAATTGTAAGGCAGACACACAGGTTACTGTAAATATGAATCTATGACATTCAGGTTTGCAATGTGTGATGTCTACAGAGAATAATTTAATAGTAACACTAATAATTTTTAACAGTAACTATGAGTATCTGATTCATGTATTAGTTGTATGTGCTTTCCATAGTAAAGAGCTCATTGCTTCTCTTCAGTGCAAACCTCATAGTTTGTCTTATCTCATTTGAATGTGGTTCAGTGGGTAGAGCTGTTGTGGGTAGAGTCGTTTGCCAACCAAAGAGTTGGAGGTTCAAATCTCAGTGCCTCTAGTCCACATGTTGAAGTGTCCTTGGGCAAGACACTGAACCCCCAAGTTGCCCCCCAATGGTTAGAGCCATTGGTGTGAGCTGGCACTGCAGATGGCTGCCTCGGTTCTGTACCAGAAACAAATTCCTTGTGTGTAACATAAAGGTGATTATCTATCATTCAGTCACCACAAAATGTTAGTTCTTTTATGAGTAGTTAACCCTACAGCACAAATTATTATTATTATTTTCCCCCTGCTGAAGGTCCTGGTACAAATTTAATAGTGGACCAGCACCAATTATGTTCTGACTAAGCCACATGCTAAATGGCTTTGGGCTTTTTATGCGCTCCAGGCTACCTGTGGATGACCACATCATATGAGTTTATACTGTGCAGTATAAAACTGCTGCTATGAATAAAAACACATAATGTTATATTTGTCTAAATGTAGTCGGAAATGACATCAGTTAAAGAATGTAACAGTCTTTCAGAGGGACAAATAGGTTCTGGCTTTCAGTTAACAAAGCCCATTTAGGACAAACAGATTATGAGGTTTACACATAATGCATTTTACTCCCTTCTTTGTTTCATGCATAATCCTCTCGTATCCAATCGCATTTAATTTCATTGGCCTACATTTTTTCTCTTCAGACCTGTGATTGTCTGTCTCTAATGCAATAAAATACATTGCATGTATGTTATGAAGAAAGAACAAATACAGTACAGTTTATATGTTTCTATGTGTTGTGTCCTGTATTAAAGTGGCTGTAGGGATGATTTTTGCAACTCTGGCAGAAATTTCAGTATCTTTTAAAGGTGTTAGGGTTCACAGCTCTTCATCTCATTTTGTAGCGAAACAGAGAACTTCTTTAATCTGCATTCAGACAGAAGTGCAGGACGTGGTCTGATTAAACTGTATAAATTAATTTCATCAGGTGCTCAGTCAGACAAGATCATTAACCCTGGCACATCTTTGATTTACTGTCAATGCTGTACAGTGAAGACTTGTTACCTTCATTGCTTATTCTTCTTTTGATGAAGTTCAACCCAAACCCTGTACAAGTGACAGCTCTATAGTTGTTGTATTTCCCCTACTTCAAAGATCTAATATCCACTTACTAATCTTTTTTTTTCTTGATGAATGGAAATTACTGTATATTGCTGTATTGGCCAGGGGGATGAAATAAAACTTGTTTTTCTTTCTTTTTTTATGATGAAAATGAAAGTTCCTGGGTGTGGGAATTTGTTGTCAGGGCTGAAATTACTCGGTGTGTCTTGAATTTCAATATCTGAAATTATAAATAACACATTTTTTTGCATTTTTCTTTTGGTTTGGTTTTGGTTTGTTAAACTATGTTATTAAGCAGGGCAAAAAAGAGGAGGCCAAACTGCATGAGAGTTCATCTGCATCATGACACTTTAGTGCTTCCTATGACTAATGCGCACAGAGTCATCCTCTGTTTTCTTGGAGCTGTGATGTATTTGGAGGGAGAAAATAATGTATATTCAAATTCAAAACTTGTTTTTATTTGAGATTGTGGCATTTCATATTTTTTGAAAGGAGGATGAAATTGCATCTGATAAACTTATCAAACACCATACGTTACTGTAATGTAACTGAAATGAAAGGATGATATTAAGGTTAATGAACTTTATGTCCATGATCTAATTCATATTATTAGTTGTACAAATTGAACAAAAAAAATAACTATTGATTTAGATTGTGAGCTAATTATATCCTGTATTAACTGTTGCTGTCAGCCCAGGAGGATATATTCATCATAATCATAATCTTTATTGCCAAGTACAGTATATTAAAATTTGACTCTAGGAACTTGACTCCAGTTTAGTGGCCCCCAATGTGCACCAAATAAAACTGAATAAAAACTGATGCAAGATTAATATTTTTAAGGCAAATCAAACAAGATGGAGATGCTAACAATTTAATATCCATATCCTGACACACTATTATCTTGTATGATTCACAACTTATTATTACATAGTTTTTCTACTGACACAGTGTATTTCCATAGCAGTGACTGCCTTACAAACAACTGAGTAACGCTTAATCATTAATCGCTTATAAAAGCATATTTGACAATTAAACAGTGAAAATATTTAATGACGACCGTTGTTTCTGACCTTATTTTTACTCCATTAAAAGTCCAAGCTGTTTTTCAAATTCAAATTATACTATTACCACACGAACAGATTTTGGAAATGTCATCACTGAATCTATTCATTTCTCAGGTGATTCATATTCCATTAAACAAATATTTAAAGAGTGCCTATCCTAAAAATAAATGATCCTGACCTTCATAAAAATTAGATTTTAAATGCAAATTACCTTGGCAGTGGATGGAAACTTCATCAACATCTTAGGCTTGAATACCAGTGATAAATGTGCCTGCCTAGAATCAATAAGTCTCTGTAGATACACAGCATAACATTTACTCTTTCCATACTGCTACTGTATACTCTAAAAAATAATTGTATGAAATTGATAAATATGATATAACCATATTACATTGTAGGGAACAAATTACATAATGTCAAGTATCCAAAACCTGAATTAATAGATTTACTGAGTGTTTTACTTCACGGTCAACCAGTACTACACACTAAATGGCACACTCCCCCATTCAATAATCTCCTGTCTAGATGGGGGCAATTCACGTTGAAGACTATTGACTTATGACACTTGTGCTTCTTCTCTAGTCTTGGCTATACAATATAATCGAGCTGACAGACCCTTCCATATCTATCACGGCTCAGTTTGGCATTTTCAAGTCTAGCAACAATGGCTGTTGCAACTTATCACAAACACAGAGATAACCAGTGGAGGGGATTGGCTGTTTCATCACTGTAGGCCACAGGGGCACCATCTGAATGTATCAGGGTCCTGCTGGGCAATCAGTCCCCATATGTAATTTCACAAAGGCAATCAGTCCCCACATATAATTCCACAAATACACACACCTACACACATGCACACACACACATACACACACATACAATCTTCTAAAAGACAGTTTGAAAGACAAGTGGAAGAGAGATCAGTCATCACTCACAGGACAACTGCTGAGTAGCCTTTCACAAAGCAATATAAAACAGTGGTTACATGACCAAATCACTTAGACAAGGAAACACAATGGACAGGAGGACAACTTGACACTGAGTGACAGTGCTTTCAGATGTTTGCTTACAAATGCTTGCAGTGTCATCCCTGCTGACACATGTTTTTGTTATGGAGTTGTCAAGGTGTATATTAACCTGAGCATCAGTGTCCCACTCCACTGAGTTTTTGGTGTCTTGACAGCTAAATGATAGTTTTACTGATGTGGTTATAATGGCAATGTCTCAGGTAATGCAGTGCTCAGGTAATTCAACTTCTGTTCCATCTCTGCTCACCTTAAACTTGTAATGGAAAAAGTTTTCCCTCTGTTGACAAGTGCTGACAAAGACGTGCCCAAACACCACAGCAGCTTTAGTTTGCTTCCAATAGCTTGACTCTTAAATCAGAGGATTTTCTTTGCTCAGAGATTACCCAGGTGTCTCAGTTTTTGAAAGATGTCATACAAATCATTCTAATTCCAGTGCTTTATTTAATCAGGTCATCTTGTTCTTATTATTTACCAGTGTAATTCTGTGGAACACTGAGAAAAGGAAATCTAATTTTGATATACTCACACACAGAAGTGTGTTTATTACCACACTGACCACACTGACTGAATATTTTCAGCCTGAATATGTTGTGTTCGAATATGAGGTGCTTAACTGGCAAACATTTCTATGCAGCTGTGCAGCACTTTTTTGAAACTTTGGTTTCCTCTTGATAGTAAGCTTCAGTGTTTTATAATGTTTTTTCATTGTAAGTAGGCATTAGGAGGTTGGAATCTCTCCACCCAATTACACCAGCCACTTGAATGAACATGGTGAATAGTGACAACCTGTAATTATCATTCTAAGTATTTTCTGAAGAGATTAATTCTTTCTGCATCAATGTGTCTAATTAGGATGGACTGACACATCAGTGGGGAAGAGCTGGAGAAGCGAGGCATTTGAATATGGGTCAGCGAACCCCACAAACCCCCAGCAGGAGCTCTCATTCAGGGCTGATTGTTCTGAAGTTTTTACACAGCTTACCCTTTCATTTTGATTCCATTACGTTTCCTGAGTTAAATACAAGTTTCCATCAATCACCTAGCTGAAATTAAAACCCTCATCTAGTCTATTTAAAAATTGTGGTCCATGTATTTGGTGCTACCAAATATAAATGCCTTCACCAGTGTCAGTCACTGTACATAGAAAAAGAGTTGGTGTATTAATAGATCTGTTGTCTAAATAAAGTATAGATTAGCAACAATTATCGCACAGGAGTGGTGTAAAACATTTGTTAAATGTTTATATGGTGCTTATACATGCTAAACTGAGGGAGTTATCAAATTAGGTTACATTTTATAGAAAGAACACTGTACACCTGATTGATGAAAAAAGTAAATTAGACATTTATTGAATAGCAGCAATCCATATTTGAATGAAATTACCACAATAATTGGAGAGAAAAAAGATTTTAAGGTTAGTGTTTTCATTACAGTTGTGACTAGGTTCATTTAGACAGTTGTTGTGTTTCACTTAGAAGCAAAATCATTTGATTTATCCCCCAATTAAAAGTTAATTTCACAATATTCTAATGTAATTCAGTCCCAGGACTGGTGGCAGTTTGTTTTCATTTGCCATTTTCTTCATGAGTACACAAGAAAAACTCTTAACTTGTGTGTGGATGCGTATTTGACCTGTTAAGAAATGTGTCAGATCGGCGGTTGACTGAGGTTTAGAATCATTTGAGCTGCCATAAAGGTTCATCTTGGTTAGCCACAGGATTTATAGCCTAGCTGAGTCAGAATGTTTTATATACTTCCTTATCATTTTCTACAATTTTTTGCCTTCACCTTCAGTTTTTTCTTTAATTATTCATGACTTGTGCATAATTTATTGTACGCTTGTTTATCCACGACTTGTTGCCCAAGGGTGTAGTTGTTTTGTTTTTCCCTCCTTTGGAGAATGTTTGAGACATACTTTAGTTTAAAGGCTTTGGTTGTAAACTGTGCAACTGCTCTAAGTCTCGAGTCTGCCCTTGCTAGTCAGAGGAACAACGATCAGACTTCTGAAAAGCTTCTTCTCCTTCCCAGCTCTGCTCTGAATAATAAGAAACATAGGAATAGGAAAACATACTGTAGATTTTTGTTACATATTTAAATATCCACATTCACTGAAAAAAAACACTGATTGGTGTTATTTACTGTACTATACTATACAGTTCATTACATTTACATTATCGCCTTCTCAGCTCAGTGAAACCAATAAGAGCTTAAACAGTTTTTTTCTTTCAACACAGTGTCTTGGTGCATATTTATTTCAAATTACATATTAAAAAAATGAGACTAATGGGCCAACTAAATTAAATGTGCTGAGCTCAACCCTTCTGGGAAAACCAATACTGATCTGACAGCATTAGACTCCTCTGACCATTGACCTTGAATGCTGCAGGTGTTGACTGTGTGGGCTCTGATCTAACTTACAATACAACATGCAGGTCTGTCTAAATGAAAAGCAGAGTGGAGTTGCACTCACCTGTGAAAAAGCATTAGGGGTCATTGTTGTTAAAGTACAGTATGTTAGAGGTCTCATCCCTACCGGGACCAATATGAATCATTTGGTTTTGTTTAGCTGGGTGTTATAGCAGGCTATAAAACAGTTTTTACATGTTCAATTCATTTTTATTTGATTGAGTCAAATGCAACAAATGGAACAGGAGAAATAATTCCAATAAATGTTTCCAGCTAGTATAGCGTACAACTCCTCACCCATAAAAGATACAGAAATAAACAAATAAAGTTAATGACCTGATATTTATTGTCTTATCATTTCCATTTTAAAATGGGCATTTTTGCTTATATATCTTTTATTAGCTTGTTCCATTCCATCAAATGCAAATGATATTTAACTCAAACATCACGGCAAAATAAATAGTGGGATTATGTCAACAATTAATTGGAATTGCACATAATCTAATCAGAACTTTTTACATTAAACTAGAATGACTGTGCACTTGAGTTCAGTGGAGAACAGGTTACCATTTGATGTCAATCGGGGGAGCAGTGGACTGATTCATCAGCATTCTGAAATCCATAAAGGAAGTCAGCTACTTTTAATCCTTGGAGCACACTCAGTTCAAAAAGTAAAATAAGATAGTGCTGTAGCTCTGAATAAATATAACAACATAACACTCATTATATCACAGTCATCTTTGCCACCTTATGCTTATCAGTGGGGAAATGTGAGAAGAAAAACTGTACAGGCAGCAAGTATAAAAAGACATTCGTGGCAGCAGAGACTTCTTTAAACAGCAGCAATATGAACGTCAAACTCATTACTGTGTACACTGAAATGAAAATGAGAGTAAAAAATGTAATCAATGAATTCATGTAAATGTTTTAATTGTTTGTTATATTAACTTTCAGCTGCATGTGTAGTTTTACAATATATTTCCCCATACATTTTCAATAAAAAAGAAAATAAATTTAAGTTTCTAACCAACTATGAAGGGAATTGCTTCCTGGGTTTTGACTGAAGGGCACCCGTTGTCTCCATAAATGTTGACAGTAGGCAATAATATGCCACATGACCCTGCACATTTCTCCAGCCAGTAAAAGAAATGTACCATCCAGATGTTTTACCCAAAACCTGTTTTATAAAATTTAAAAAAATTCATCCTGAGGACAAAGTGATGCTGATGAGGGTAACAATATATTTTTGAACAGCACACCAC
>NW_018127903.1:2319311-2354545 GCF_001952655.1 Monopterus albus | reverse complement strand
TGCTGACAGGGGAGCTGGAGTATGCACCCAGCATACAGGTCACCAGAACATAAGGATAATCACCTTTATTGGCCAAGTATGTTACACACAAGGAATTTGTTTCCGGTACAGAACCGAGGCAGCCACCTGCGGCGCCAACTCAACCAATGGCTCAAAACCATAGGGGGGATTCAGTGTCTTGCCCAAAGACACTTCAACACGTGGACTGCAAGCACCGAGATTCAAACCTTCAACCTTATGGTTGGGAAACGACAGCTCTACCGACAGCGTACACAGTGATTTGCAAAATAACTGTGGGAACTTGTCTGAACCTGGAGGAAGCTTTTGCAAACACAGGCTCCAGAACTAAGATCTGAACTATCCCACAAACTTGTTGGTATGAGGAGACATTCTGCCAACATGCAAGCAGCCAAATCAAACACTTCTGCTATACTACATATGACTCAGTGAAAAACAAAGTTGCTCACTGAGAGACTGTGCGGCTTGATACGATCAATCTGCTCTACAGTAGCATATTTTATGGCTCATTTAAATCATTGTGTTTGTTTGAGTGGAAAATCATTTTGATCTGATTCACAATCATTCTCTTGGCGGAACAGACAATCTGTATCCATTACTGTTCATACTATGTCTCATAGTTTCTTTCCTTCAGTACATAATACTGAATCCATCACAAATCTTTAGAAATGTTTATCTGAGTTGCCACTATAAAATACTGTTTAGACAGATTTCCTATTCATCATCCTCCTCAAACGTGCACACAGGTGTTCGGCTGTATTAAATAGTAAAAAAAAAAAGTACTGAATGTGAGGGAAAATGCTGCCAGGAAACAATTTATCATGGAAATAGTAAGCACAGGGGAAGTCTCCATCTCTCTTCACCGGTATTTGTAAAAGTGCCATGCCAGTGCTGCAGCTAAAGCCATGATTGATCAGTCTGGGGCTGCCGGGGAACACTGCAGCGGGCAGCCCTGGGGCGTCAGTCATCGCTCAGCTCTGGGTCCCGCACTGTGCTGGCAGGCCTGCCCTCTGTCCTGCAACTTAAGATTGTGGCGTTTGAAATATTAAGCAGAAACAGGGGAAAGAGCAGAATCAGTGTTTCACCTTTGTACATGCCAAATATACCGAATGTGATTGACCTGTGCCATGTATCTGACATCCACTGCATTGCTGAGGGGACAACCCCGCCTGTTGCTTTAAGTCCAGTAGAGCATAATCTTTACCTAAGCTGCTTGCCCACAAGAGCATATGAGAAACCAAATAACTGTGTAGGCTGAACACAGGTACAGTACTGCACACGCGTAAGACGTGGCTACATTCACAATAAATACATCAGCTCTTCTTAATCTCACACCAGTTTGCCTGTGCTTGTACACATGTGTGTGCCTGTGCGCATGTACAGTACGGGCATGTTAAAACTGGCAGATCTATCTGGTGCAAGTCCAGCGCTATGATGCTTCTCTCTACCCACATGCTCCCAGATGCCTTATAATTTTCACACTCTAGTTGCTCTAAGCTACGGATCAACGTTTTGAATATATACTGTATATTAGATAGATAGATAGATAGATAGATAGATAGATAGATAGATAGATAGATAGATAGATAGATAGATAGATAGATAGATAGATAGATAGATAGATGAGGAGACAGATAGATATGTTTATACACTGTATATTGTACATGTCTATTTGACAGGTGCTTCAAATATACTGGTCAGTTACATATACATTGATTATAGCATTATAGAATCTACTGATTTCTGCATTAGCACAACTATATTGTAAAGAATACAAAGGGGAAAATTCAGCATGTTGAAATGTTGCAGTAGTTGGAGAAGCACAGTACTGAATTATCCAAGCACTTCAGGGGACATTCAACCTAAAGAATGGGTAGATGATGAAGTTCGTTGTTCTGTTCCAAATACACAAAGGATGCATGTGGTGTTTGCACTGCCGTAACTTGCAAAGAAAGCTCCCTTCAGTTTGGAAAGAGCAAAACTATCACAACCCCAAATCAGAGAAAAGTTGGGATGGTACGTAAAGTCAACATTAAAAGTGAAAATAATGATTTGTAAATCATCTGTATCCTGTATTACATTGAAAACAATACAGAAGCACATTATTTGATGTGTTTAAATAAGTTTAAATTTTGATTTTACATACCATCCCAACTTTTCCTGATTTGGGGTTGTACTGCATGAACTGAAAGCACCTTGAATAACAACTCAAGGGCGCCACTTTGCCCTATGCACTATGAGAGTTTTTACCATTATGGATTTAATTTAGTTTGTGGTATATTCCCATTTGTCATTGGGCTAGAGGCAGGGTACACCCTGGGCACATCGACAGTCTATCAGAGGGCTGACACAGAGACAGACAACCACTCACACTCATACCTACGGGCAATTTAGAGTTGCCAGTCAACCTAACCTGCATGTGTTTGGACTGTTAGGGTGGGGAGGTGGCTCCAGCTCTCGTCATCAGCAGAAACTCATTTAATGGCTAGTAGCTGGTCTAAGATCCTTCCTGTCATTACATATCAGGAGCCCCATCACAATCAAGTTAAAATTAATTGATACAAAATATACAGTACTGTATATGGGCATTATGTACATATTTGCAAACATACATAACTTATGGTTGTACCCACAAATTGGCACAAAGCCTGGTCAGTTTTTTGTTGTTGTTTATTGTTGTATGCCACCTTCAACATGTTTGTGTTTTAGGTCACTGGTGATATCTATCCTCATCTTGTTGTAGAGGTCAGGAATGCTTTTTGCAAAATATTGTATTTTTACCCAGACAGCTTGTACTGTCTGTCCACTCTCTGTGTGAAACAGGCCCATCTCCTAACTGCTGTTGTGCACTGGGCCTATCTCATGCTCTAATACTTGTATTTGAAGCATTTAGAAAGGCTTATGTTATTAATGGGTGGATGGTGTAACAGCATCCATGTGCTACCTTGGGGCAGTTTTGCAACCTATAAAGACTGGTGTGCACACATATTTGACAATTTAGGGTCTGCCAGCCCTTCACTGGCACATGGCTTTTACATAGCTTGCAGACAGGCTGTGCCTTTGGCTCACCTCTGGCATCTAAATGAAAGCCAACATATTGTAATGTAGGCTAGCTTAACGAAGGAGCAGGGGACAGAAGTCGCTTTTTTCCCTTTTATTTTTCCCCTCACACTCTGGCAACTGCACAGAACACACCAAACAACCCTTGCCAACCCTGAACTAAATACATCCCGTCCAGAGGGGCATTCTGGGGGACCCCGCCAAGTGTCTCTTGGACCCCCAATGCTACAATATGCTTAAATACAGGATGCCTACACCCACATTCAGTCTACTTTGTTTTGCAGGACATTTCACCCACAAAGATGAAACCTTAACAAAATGAATCACTTGTCACTTTTCCATCTTATCTTCATTTTTAAATTTGCCATCAAGATTATTAATAAAAATATTAAAAATATTGAGCATTGGGTAGAGTTTACCTGACAGTTTTTCCAGGCCTGATACCTAATATACTGCATGAACAAGCATTTAAGCAGTTCAGCTCTGAGCTGGCCCAACAGCAAATCTCACCACGTAAATATACTAGCTCATACGTGTGCTGCTTCACTACTGGGGCAAATTATAGCTCTTGGAGGCTATGACATGGAAAAATAGCTTGACAGATTGTTCCCGGGTCAACCCCAGAGAGTGAGGGGGGATGAGACAGGCTATGAGGAGATCTCTGACACTATGGGCCTGCTTGCAGAATAGACAGATTGATGTTTCTGTGTTTAGCCCTCCTTGTCTTGTTGTTTGTACACTTGACATTAATTTTCAGTCGCTGTGTTATTTCTGACAGATTTGTCAGGTGAAATATGTTTATCTTATTATGTGCTCCAACTCTAGCTACTTTCAAGTTGAAACTGAAAACTGTGCTGTTTCCCTTTGATTGGTTTCTCAGCTGGACTCATGTCTCCTGTGTTGCACATGGGGCCACCTACAGCTTATTACTGCAGTGTAGCCGCTAGATAATTGTGTTTCTGACCTTTGATTTTGTTGATTTGTTTCCATTTTTATGTATTTTATCTCATATCAACATTTTATCTTGTGGTTTTAATGCTTATTGTTTATAATACGGTTAATGTTCTCTTTGCCTACAGTATGCAAAGCACTTTGAATTGCTCCTGTGCATGAAATGTGCTGTATCAATAAAGCTGCCTTGCCTTTTGTATTGTGGTGCCATAAATACATTCCCATCAGATGTACAGATGTAAATAAAACTGTGACACTGAACCAAATAATGACTCTGTGGACCACACTGAGCAACTTTAAATCCAGACAGTTTTGTTCCTCGTGTTCATTTAAATTCTGCCCCGCTGTGGCTTTTGTGTAAAGTCTGTTCTCTACAAGAATAACCTTTCCAAAAAATTCATTGGTCAAAGCTTGTAAATTATTCAGTCCTATCTTAGAAAAATACCTGCAGAGTAACAGAAGACCTTCACTTTGCTTTCATACTTTCAAAACCCAAGATTATATAACAGAAAACACTATTTGTCTGCTTTTTTGATCAATTGCTCAAATAAAATGACATAATTTGTATGGTGTATTTTTTTCTCATCTGTAAAAAAATCTCATTAAATAATTTTATTTACTTTTTTCAATTTTAGCTGATTTATAATTATGTAAAATCTTGAATAATAAACTCCATAACTTCTCAGTATCGCTGTTGTCAGAAAAATGTACCACAATTAAGGAAGTGAAAATAATATCTGTTCATGCACATGCACAAGTACACATACACATAATGTGAACAAATACTTTAAAACTACATTTAAATCCATGACTATTTGGTGCTCTATTCTTCTGTTCTCGTATTTATCAACTTATTTGTTGCTGTAGTGCAACGTTTCACATCATAATGAGTGGGCAAAATGAAAGAGGATATTAAAAACCAGAACTGATGAAGCCTCTTGGATGAGAGGTGAAACGTCTTCGACCTAGAAATCTAGTCCAGTCGATTTTTTCTAAGTTTTTTTCAGCTTAAAAACCAGAAGCACGGTAGAAACTAGAAAGGGAACAGTGTAGGTTGTTAATGGTAACAAACTCACACTGTTGAAAAACAAATAAACAAAAAACAATAAAGGAAAAGACATTGGACTATTACCTTTCTGTGACCTAGCTGGACAACAAAGAGTGATTCCAATTTGTTTGGCCTGATTAAAATAAAAATTCCAGTTCATGTGAAAGCTGTGAAACAAACTGTGGTGCAGACTAAGCGACTGCATTGAGAGCACCTGAAAAGAAGAGTCTCGTTCTTTTATCTACAGTACAAACCCAAAGAGGTTAGGAGTGAAAGCACCTTAAGTCGCTTGTTCTCGAGTTACTTGTTAGGGGGTATTGTTGATGTCACAAAAACTGTCCACCGGCCTTTCATTCAGCCACTATATTCAATTTTCTCCATGCATGATGTTAGGGTCTAAGGTTGATGGTGCTGGGGGCCAGTGACAAGATCGGCCTGTTTGTTTGCTTTGACCTGTGGTTGTGTGAATCATTGCAGCTTGGTGTTTCTTTTTCTTTTGATGCTGTCTCATTTCTCTGTAGAGTCCTGTGTAACTTCCATGTAACAGTAAACTATTGCTCAGGGTTACCACCACTCCCATGACTACTACTGTAGTAATCATTTTATAATCCTCTTGATAAAAATCCTAAACCTCTTCATTAGATTATTACAAGCTTGAATAAAAAATAAACCACTTTATCAACCACTGCATCCTGATGTCATCTCCTGTACTTTCATTCACTGTTTTTCTTTCAGCCACATAAATGTATTTAATCTTAAAACATCTCTCATTACCATATCTCATAACATTCCTGCCACCCCCTGACTCCCCCTGCAAACCCACTTCTGCCATCAGCTCACCCCAGATGGCTTGAAAGGGAACTGCCTTGCACTACACCCACACCAGCTGGAGTTACATGGAGCCAGCGAAGACGATTTACCACTCTGAAGTCTCTGCAGTAGCATTCTAAGTCATCTCATACCTCTAATGTTTCTAACTTCACATGTCAATTAATGTATTAACTAATAAAATTTTATAGTGGGTCAGTAGTTTCCTCACAGAATAAAAAGCTTTCCCCTTGTTGAATTTTGTGGGCCGGCTAAATATGAAAACACAATGAGTAAGAAGCCTGCATTGCCAAACCCAGAGCGCAGAAAAGTTATAAAGAGCCTAACACAATCCAACACAACTGTCATTACAACAACAGTAATGATGTTAGTGCCACTGTTATGCTAATGAGGTTAACTAATGATGTTAGTGCCACTGTTATGCTAACAAGGTTAACTTAGTTAACTCATAGGTTACCTGAACATCTGACCTAGTTTTCAAGTTCCTTTTGAAAATGGAGGTAGTTGATCTTCTTCACACATTGTTTACAGGAAGCCATTTTTATGCTCAGCCCAAAGGTTTTGAAATGTATCTGTTTAAAGGCTACAACATCTGGTATCCATCCTGTCAGGGATGCCATGATACAAGCAACATAGCTTGCTGGGTGTGTTGTTTTGGAGTCGCATGTCACACTGTGATATGTTAAAGGATTACGGAAGGTTGCAAAGACTTTGAAAAAATCTTAATGTCGATGAGTCATTTTTCATGAGTCAGAGTCAAGCCTGGAGTTAAATAGGGACAATCTGCAAGTCAAGTCAGGAGTTTATTTATGTAGGACTCGAGCGTGACTCACATATGAATAACATCTCTGAATATAATGTATTCCAGTACAACACCACCTTTAACTATGACCTCAACAGTAAACATGTAATTGAATTTATACATTTTTGACAATTTCACTAAAAACAAACATTTTGAGCTTCATAAAAACAGGTGTTAAGATGGAAGTGATTGAATTGCATACAATTGTACAGGTGTACCTAATAAAGTGGCTGGTGAGTGTATGTTGCTTGTACGTTATAAGCAAGTTTAATAAAAGTCATTTGCTTATCACTAATCATTCTGGACCTTTGACCTTGAATAGAAATCAGATTTGGACCTTTGAATATTAAATGTGAGAACCCCTGATTTAGAGCAAACTGTGCTTTGAATATAATGTAGCACTGGAAACTGGGAGGTCTTTGACAGGTTTTAAATTACAAATTTTACAGTTGCTTTGCCATGTGTGACTTGTGTTTATTTTACTGTAGAGTGTCCCAATTGTGGGTAGTGGTGCACAAGTGTCACAAAAGTGACAAAATGACAATCCTAACAGCTATTTAATTAAATGGTGAAGTCATGGTAAAACTAATCCTCTCTCTCTTTCTCTCTCTCTCTCTCTGGAGATTGTGACAGGAGTGAGTGAGAGAATGAACTCAACAGTGAGCAGGAGGCAGAGGCTTAATCCTTGATAAGATCTTAATGACATTTTACTGCAGAGATACTTTGTCTCCCATGATCCCAGTATACACAAGTGCTAATCATCCAACTAATGATCTTTGTTCTGCAGACACAAACAACTTTCAACTTCTGTTGTTTTGCACACAAACACAAAATAAGCACAATGATTAAATACACCGCCTCATGTGCCATTATGTTTTGTCTGGGGCATTGTTGTGATGATCAACTTGATCAATTTTATCAGAGAACAATTTACTCTAGCCATTTAAATTCCATAGAGGGCCTATTAGCTAAACTCGCATCCAGAGAATATTCATGGTTTTCCACTACCTCACACCTGACATAGAATAACCTGCCTCACTCTGTCTATGTCGAAATCAAAGAACGGATGGTATGCTATGCTGGAGCAATTTACTCATTGTCTGTCACATCGGTGAAACAGAAGTCAGTCAATAATACACATGTGAATGTGCTAAAGAATGGGAGAGCATTCATATGGAAACTCAGTATGCAAGTTAAATGATGTTGGTCCCAAAGGGCGGCGGGTTTTTTGTTATCATAAATCTTCAGAGCTCCACAATAAGCAGCACTATTTTCCAGATCTAACCTACTCTTAACACAAAGCATCCCTATCCTCACCCAAGCAAAAAGCAGATATGTAGTTTGACACATGGCATTTGCTCAGGTTAAGCAGTGGCTGGCCCATCTGGCTTGTCTTGGCCAATCAGATTTCATCCAAATACATGAAAATGTATATCTGGTTACTAAACCAAAGTTACTTTGATGAAAAATCGCAATACAAATGTGCTAAAGTCACTCTTGGGCAACACCTTTTCCCCCAGTAAACTGTAGGGTCTTATTGTAAAGGATGGAACGGTAATGAATGTGTTTTTAGCACTAATGTTAACTTGTGCCGAGACAGGAACAAGCTAATAACCATAGATACAGCATATTATGGAATTACAGTAACACACCATCAAAACCAGACACACCTGGCATTTACGGCAAAGATACTAAGAGGTCCAATATCAGCTCACAGCTACATCTCTGGCGTTTGCACACTTTTGTCACCTCTAGCTGAAGCAGATGTAAAATAAATGATTTACATGATATATGGCTAGAAAGGTAAGTTAGATTTAAATTTTATACTGTTACATTAACTTAAATAAACATTTTAATAGAATGTTAACTAAAATGCATCCGTGAGAGGACACACACTGTTATGTTAATTTTTTTTTTTTTGGTGCAAAAGCTCTTGTCAGATACTGGGACAGCATCATCTGCATCAAGTGAGACAGCATCATCTGCATCAAGTGACTATACTGTATGTTGTTTCATTCTGCAATCACCTAATTTTCAAGAACTAATTTTAACTGATTGCTGTTAAACATGCTGAGAAGCGAGAGAGGAAGGTTGAGACTGCAGGATGGAGCAGATCCCTGAGGCAGGTGAAGTAGCAGATTGATTGGTTTGTGAACTCCTAGGAAGATGTGTGAGCTATTAATTAAAATGTTCTCAGCACTTTTTTTCAGAAACAACTTAAGTGGTGGTTGGTATTATATCTCAGTATTAACAATACTGCAAATTTACATAACACAGAGCAAATAAAAATGATTACAATCTAACAACCAACATTTATGATATTGTAATTGTCTCTGAAAAAAGCAAACACAATGTTCAGTCTAGTTCAGCTCATCTTTGCCCCTCTTCCACTACATTTTCTTTTTTGTGTGTCAGAATAATGATAAATTATCTGTGTGTTGCTTCCCTTTAGTAGGTGTAAACACAGCTATCTTATCGGTTTATGGGCTATTTGAGACTAGTAGGTTACATATGCATCCAAATAAATCATTTCTTATCAAGATGTATTACACAGTGACCCCTTGCAATTTAAGTTTAAAGGGTCCTTTTAGAGTAGTTTCAACTCTCTACTCAATGCAAAAGAAAAGAAAGTGACAGAGGAATGGGAGAGGATGTGGAAAGTGAAAGCCAAAGTGGCCCCAGTTGTGATAGGAGCTCTCAGGGCTGTATGGCATCTAAGTTGGGAAACAGATCTCAGGAACAACATCAAAGCTCTGACCAGAAGATTACAGTGCTAACAACAGTTAAGCCTGAGCAGAACCCTCAAACTCCCAGAGGAGCTGAGGCTTAGGTTGTTTGTAGCCTATTACCAAAACCTACCTAGGACACAGGTCGCACTGGAGGATGAACACCAATTTTCTATATGTCTTCAAAAAATGTACTAGGAAAAACTATTTTTCATGGCAGATTGCTTTTATTGTCAGTTATTGTTTAAGTTTCATCTGCTTGTCTTTCTGAATAAAATTAACTACTAATCCAGAAATTAGCTGGTGCTTTCCAGCTAACCACACATCTAAAAATAAGTACTGTTAGACAAGACTGCCATTACAGAAGATGTGCTGAGAACAAGTGCTCTCCAGGTAGAGATTCCCATTCCACCTCTAATAAATCCAGCAGCCAATGTAAATTATATCCACATATGGCCAGCTGCCCTGGAGGTCCCCCCTGACTCTGTGCTACTGTTCAAATTCATTAGCCTGTAACTAAAGCCAGAAATCATCAGAGAAAAGTACTTTACCGTCACTCATGGCATGTGGTTGCCCCTATTCTCTTACCACATAACTCTTTTGATTAAATCAAAGGAAACGGGCTGTTCTTGAATTTTTGTAGCATGATTTGGAGTTTTTATCAGTGGCAGAATGGAGTGTCTGAACTCCAGTCTGGGTATTACTTATCTGTACCTTGAGGAAATACATCACACTCCTTTAGATTTTTATTGCCAACAAAGTTCAGTGTTGATGACTCAATGCGTCTGTCCCATTAGGTAATGTGTATTTACTTTTTATTTTCTTTTACTTTAAGGCCAAGCTCTTTGTCCTTGAGGGAATGTGGTTTACCACCTGCATTCATTATTTAATGTTAATACCCCCCCCCCCAGTGTGGACTGGACTCTCTTGTATTGACCTTTTTTTGGCACTGTGGATAAAATGCTGCTAGAACTTAAATCAAGCCTAGTCTGAGCAAAGTATTCCAGCATACCCCCAAGGTAAAGCCTCTTAGAGATGTAATTAATCAGCTTGCAGATCCTCTACACAGCACCTCCTCATCAGAGACAAGCAGACTTTCAACAGCTCTGAGTAAATGAGGAAGGAAATCAAAGGAAAGTCCAAGAAGGAAAAAGATATGGGTTAAAACCCATTTTTCCTGTCAAATGGAAGTTTTAACCAGGCTCCATTCAAAAGTTCTTATTCAGCATTTGTTGAGAATGGACGCTTGATGGATGTTCAATGAAAAGTGCTAAATCGAAGAACAAACACTAGCAAGCAAAGAAGCTGCAAAATCACAATCAAAAGCAACTGTCATTGTCACAGGATGCTTTCTAACAGAATTATCAAAGCAGAGTTGAGAGACAAAGAACAGAGAAAGAAGCATTTTGCTGAATGAGAATAAACTACACAGAAAGCGTGCAATGCATAGACGGAAAGAGCGAAAGGGGAAATGTGCTGTAAAACATCTGATTTAATACTTCTGATATTGCAGCGCTGACAGGATCCACGACTGCCTCACCTGCTTTCATTTTGTCCTGTCATTGTAATTTCATTTCCCACAGTCTCAAAAGACCCAGGGACATTTCAACTTTCTTTAATATGACAGATGTCCAATAATTTCGCATTTAATCTCTGCCCTGCGGGTGCAAAGTGTGTGAGGCAGCAAATTGATGCCACTGTATTCAGTGAGATGGTGGATTGCTGGTGATTCTGAAATTGGATACTTACTCATCCAAATTCACTGTCCTCATTAGAATGTCAGAGAATTGAAGTAAGGCTCCATTTTGTTCTTTCTGAGTCATGTCTTTTCTGAAAGTTAGATAAGGCACAGGAAACTTTGCTCCCCAGGACAGCACATTTTGGCAGGGGGAGAAATGTTCTTGCAACATTAATTATAGGAGCTTAAAACATGGGGAAAGAAACTGATAACATGGCATGCAACAAAGGTCCCCAGAATCAAACTATCAGGGCTCTCAGGTCCTTTCTGTTGGACACCCCTTTAAAGGAATGTTGGAGGGTTAATACTTGCTTTTAGAGTTAAGGTAACAATAAGGTTTAAGTTAGGATTAGGACAAAGTTTAGAGTTAGGGGTTAGGAGATGCATTACGTCAGTGAGTGCACATGTATAGATAAAGTAGTTGTGCTAACGGTACTCTCTCATGAGCTGCAATACTGGGGCAAAATTATCATTATGTAGTCTCAATTAAAGCCATGTTGTTTTGGAAACCACATTGGAACATTAAAATCTCATTCTAGTAATTTCAGCACCTTAAGACTCTCGGTAGCAGCTTCTGTACTGCATTTTTCTAAATATCTTTTGACATAAAACATTCAATAGCCTTATTACACAGTTAGACTTTTCAAAGCATATATGTGGCTCATTTTGAAATAATCACTACCACTTGTATTATATGTTTTATCTAATATGTAAATGCTTTATGTTGATTACCACTGGTCACATCTCTGTTTAAAGCTTGCATACATTCAGGGAGCCTCACGTATGCAAAAGCACTGTTTTGTAGTTCTGGGGGGAAAAGGATTATTAAAAAAATAAAAATAAATTACTTTCATCAATTAAAGATTTTTATAAAAAAAAATCCAGTTGAATTTGAGCTACAGTATGTTGTCTTTTCTCCAAGCGTCTTTTAAAATTCATGTATTTTAGACATGCACATATTTGTTGATGTAAAGGTTCTTTTTTATTTCTTTGCAAAACTGTCCTTTTGAATCTTTCATTTTCATTTTCCAGCTGCTACACATTGTTTGCTCTTCCTGGAGAGCCTGAAGCTTCAGTTTAACATGACACTAGCCTCAAAATACTTGAAAGCACAAATCATTGAGTTTTAAATTGTTTTTTTCATAAATGTTTATTGTCATAATCCTGTGCAATATATAACAATGCTGTGCCAGACACATTGTTAAACTGGTGCAGTACAAATGGGAAAACACAGTCGTAAGTCCGAGACAGAGGCATGATTTATTGGGTACAAGAAGAATGCACTGTAAACCAAGGGAGAGGGAACTTTTTAATGGGTTCTCTGTGAAAGACAAACAACTGGGAGTGTTCCTGTTCATCTTATTGAATGGATTTGGGGCCTCTGGCACCCACCAGGTGAGCTGTCAGAACTTTAACAAGCTTAGTGGTTTACAATGCTTTATTTGGATCTTCCTTCCTTTTTTTCTACTTTCTACCCCTCTTTTTTTATTTTTGACAATAAAATGACTAATATCCTGCTGTCAAATTTATTCTGTCCCCTAGTTGGCTGCCTGGTCACATAAAACCACTGTCAGTCACAATGTGCTGGCACAGACTCAGAAACAGCAGTCACTGTTTAGTGGGCATCAGCACAGCCAAGGAAAATCAATAACACTTTATTTCCGGTAGAAGTGAAATATGAGATGAATGAAAAATGTCCTGTTTCTAAGAAGGTTACATTTTCTACTAATGTGTGCTTCACCAATGTGTGATGGTTGGGTGAGAAGAGGCTGAACTGTTGCCTAGCCCGGATCTACACTACTGCAGTGTAGGGCTGCTATTTTACTAAACATATTGCTTGATCTGTTATATTAACATGCTCAATAAATCCCAACAAATGCACCTTTAAAATTTTATTATGGAGGTTTTCCTGTGACCTTTTAGCCTTTTTCACTCTTTTTTTAGGGAACTCCTTGCTCTGTGTCACTCACAGAAATTATGCGACCCATACACACAGCTGTCATTCTAAGTATTTTCATCTCTCATCTCAAGGGGAACAAAAAATCAACAGTGGGGTGAAAAAAATTTTTTTTTCTATTTAAAATGACTCGCTGTAGCACAAGCCACACAAAAAGCCATGCAAAACACATGGATGCACAAGCAGATGTTTTGAGGAAAGTAAGATCATTTGAAACTGGGAGATGTACAAAAAAATATCACATCAGTTCCTCGCTCCCAGCAACGACCTAAAACAGGAGTTAATGACAGGTTGTTTCTGGCTTGTTGAACTGAGCCGGTGTTTGATACAAAAACATATCAGGCTTGGTATTTATCACCTGATGAGCCTGACATGTCCTCCTCTGCTCTGCTGCTGCCCCAGCCTGCCATTTGTACATTGAATTGGAGGAAAGGAAAACATATTCAGGGATCTGTTAATTTAGATTTGTGTGATGTGGGCATGGTAGTGTACAAAACAAACAGCAAAGGCCAGCTATACATGGATGACAAACCAAAGAAAAAACAACCAAAAGGCAGATATTTACTAAGGCTTTGCGGTTATTTCTTGCATAGCAAAATTGCGAGTTCTTATTTGTTATCATGCAACATGTGTTTTAAGACATTACTGTCCAGGAACGCAACATATGCTGCTGCAGAAGGTATTGCAAGTGGTATTTAACTTCAGGAGAACACTGTGCTCATTTATATCATTAGCATTGGTAAATACGTAGCTAAAGTGAAAAATTGCTGTGAAACAATTTTTGTGCACCTGGCAATAATTTTCAACAGGTTAAGTTAATATCCCAGCAGAGTCTGAGTCTCTGGACTCTACTGGAGGGATGAACACCATTCTTCCAAAAGATATTTCCTCATTTGATGTTTTGGTGATGGTGGTGGAAACGCTGTCCAACACACTGGTCCAGAATCTCCAATAGGTGTTCAACTGGGTTAAGACCAGTGACTACGAAGGCCATAGCATATGATTCATATCATTTCCATACTCATCAAACCATTCTTTGACTCCTTGTGCCCTATGCATGGGGGCACTATCATCCTGGAAGAGACCACTCATTTTGTCTTTAATTTGTCACCCGTATTTTGTCATGCAACCAACAAATATCAGTGACAGCTGAAAATGATTAGTCAAACATGCAATTTTTGTTGGTGATTACAAATTTTGTGAACAAAGCCGGTCTCTATTTCAAAGCACTAACTGATGCCACAGGAAAGTGTTGGCAATATTGAGCATGTACCCTAAAAAAAATACTAGCCATCAAATCTTCATCAGCTTCCAGTTATGTGCTGGCAGTTTAGATAAATGGAGCATACTTCCACTATGATTTTTTTCTCAGTACTACTGTTTGCAGTATGTACAACAGTCCAAAGGGATCAGATTTTAATATTGATATTTTAAAACCTTAAAGCGCTAACCTTGCACTTACAGTACACGCATATAGGATTATTTAACCTGTCCATGCTCTACAACCATTTTTGGACACCAGCTGGCAATTCATTACTCAAGGCCAAAAGGCTTTGCTGTTACAGCTTCTAAGCAGCGCAGTAGCCTTGCCCTGTTTACTGAACGCACTCCTCCTGTCCACTCTTTCTTTTTTTTTTAAAATACTATTGATTTTTTTTTTCTAGTTAAAAAGGCTCTTTTCTCCTCCTTGCAGTTCAAGTGGCCCGGGCAAGCAATCAGAGTTCATCCACTTAAAGCAGGGGCTAGGATATTATTTGATATTCTCAGTCTATTTATTTTTAATTAACAGTGCATCGTATTTTTATTTTAACTACTAACCTTAGTGAAGAACAAGGCAAAGAATGTGAAACTTGAACCCTTACACTATAATTTAGGTTATGAATTTATGATAAAATCAGGTTTCCTATCTGTAGCCCTCTTCACAACAACAACACACACACACAAGTCAGTTCTTTGTAATGGGCATTTTCTTGCCTGGAAAAATCTCTCTGATGTGTCCACACCTTAGACAACCCCTGAGAAGTATATTTGTGAATAGATATAGTCCAAAGAATATTGACATATTGTACCATACATAGCATGTAGGCTAAACAAATGAAATACAAACAGCACTTAGCAGGAGCATGACACAAAAGGCATATACCTCATTGGCCACTTTTCATGAAATGAGATTCTTAAGTCTTTGACAGTCCCTCTGACTGACTGCTTTGGCTACAGAAGTCAACAATTATAACTTTGCAATATAGCAGAGCCTTGCAAAACACATCTGCATGCAGTCTATAAGAAAGAGAGTGTCAGTTCTGCCAGTTCTGCTAAATCTCAAGACCATTATTTTTTTCATATCTTAATTGTGACAAATAAACTGTAGCCAATAAATCTGTTGTACATCAAATCACCTATTCAGTTTTTTTACCCTAAATTGAATGAATTATTTAAATACTGGGTGAAATTATGGAATCAATTATGAGCTATCGGTTTTGCATCATGAACGTCAATCATATATGAAACAGCACTTAAAGTAGTATCTGTGACTCCATGTGTTGTTGGTGTAGCAGGCTAAATCACAGATGCTGCTTCACTTCTGCAAGTTGCTCAGAAAATGACTCATGCTCCTGGATGTGATGCTCTGGCTCATTTCTCTGTTCGCCTTCTGCTTGCAAATGCAGTGATGAGCCTTTAGATGCTAGAAGCTGACCTTAGATATGAATAGCATTCACTGTAACATCATTACTGTAACTATTTGTTTTCTCTTTCTTGAGTACACTGTCACTTTGCTAAATTTCCTCCTCAATTTTTAAACAAGCTATGAAGCCTCTCACATGAGTCACTCACTGTTGGTAGTTTACACCATTCTGTGGCTGTTATTCTTCTCTCCGCATATGTGAAAGCATCTCAGTTTTACAAAAATAATGAAAAGTGGCTATGAACTGTTCTCAAAATTCTATTTTGTAAAGTGTGTGACCTTCTGTATACATTTGGATTTCAAACTGAATGTTTAACTTTTCTTGACATTTTAAAAAGAACATAATATTTAAAAGAAATTATAATGCTAGTAATTAAAAAAAATGTGCCAGACATTATAGATTCTCTAAAAAAGAGCACTTAGAAAAGCTAGATGTGAAGAGGGACTGTTCAGAAGTCCAACATTATGATTATTCCATGGTCATCACTGCTGATCTCTGAAACTAGTGGCCCTGCAGCACACTGACTCTGAATAGCTGTGGATCCTGGGTGAGGTGAAATTGTGTTTATCCTGGCCTGCAGATCTGATCACCTCCACTGGTCAGGTTAAGACCCTATGCTGCAACCTGGTTTGTCTTTTCTGGTTTTGTTAACAAAACAACACCAATGGTGGCATCATGTATTTCTTTATATTCTTGGGATTTATTCAGAGCAGCTCTGGATTAAACAAATTAAACGACCACAAAAGGGAGAATGAATTTACCTGGTTACACTCCAGACATCTCTCAACATCTCCCGCAAGAAATTATGAATTATACGATCATTTAGTCAGTCCACTTCATCAACTGAAGATTTACCACTCTCAAGTGTAAGTAAATGAGATCCTGTGTCTTCAAAATCTAATGCTGCTACATGCTTATTTTATCATCACAAAGGACTGTTCTTCACAGTTTGTCGGTAACAGTGGTTCTGATAAATTATGTTTTGCCAAACTAAAACTGAGATGCATAGTTATGCTTTTACTAGGGCACTCTGGAAATATTCAGCAGAATTCTGGACCTGCTACCTCTGGGCAGTGTTTACCTACTCCCTCAGATTTCAAAAGTAGAAGAGGCCTGGGTTTTATTTGTTTAAATGCCAGAAGTCTTGCCCTAAAGGCAAAAAACACAAAAAAATCTGCACACTGCACTGAGCTCCCACCAGTTTTAATGATGTAGTACAGTAGTAACGTTTCAATCTAAGAATCAGAATCAGAAGAATCAGGCATTGCTTGTTAATGCTGCTTATTTTGTTATGTTACACAGCCTCATGTTGGATTACTGTTTACTTGCCCCTTGCATGGGGATATACATGCACATTTATGTACCAGAGTCAAATTCCTTGTGTGTCTGACACACCTGGCCAATAAAGCAGATTGTGATTCTGATTCTGATTCTGATTTTGAAGAAAGAGCTTCATCAGGCATTGTCAAAGACACATCACGCTGAAGAACAAGCATTTATATATATCTACAAACCACTCAGTGGTTTTTGATTTGACTGAATCAGAGTCAATCTGCTTCTGATGTAGGACCAATCAGAAGAGATCTGATTATAGGAGGGGCAATAAAAACAGAAAACACATTAGAACAATAGAAAATCACAAAAATACAAAAAATGTCAGTATAGTATTTAATAATCTGATGCACTTTCAAAATATTGTATAGTTTAAACTAATTTTACAAAAAAAGCCACAATAAATCATTTATGGGTTTGAACCACATTACAGAAATGGCTTCAGATTAAAATCAGAATTCAGATCTTTAGGTGACAGGGTGTTGAGGGTAAAAATATAAAATTGTTTCCGTCCATTACAAAAATAAATGCATACTGCTGAATGCTCACCTTCAAAATAAATAAATAAATAAAAAGCTCATTTGAAAAATTAAAACCATGCCTCAAATTAAAAAGCAACAACTAAAAAGCAAAAACACAAGTGTCACTGCCAGACTCATTCTAGCTGTTGTAATTGCCTCTTTCATATCACCTCTTAAAAATGTTTGTCTTTGCAAAGGACAATGAGAAAGTTCTCTTTTCTTGTGTTTAAGTTACTGGCGCTGTGTTGCTTGAAGAAATTATGAGCACAGTAGTTGATTGAAGAAGTGCAATATTCAAATAGCCCCTGGGTAAGCAAGGTGGCACAAAATTGCAACTGAGGTCAGCAAATTCACACTTCTGGCTAAGGCCAGACTTCAGCATTGCATTGGCTGTTTTCATCTATGAGTATTTTAATGTGTTTCTGTCTGTTGTTGCCTTGTGCATGTGCTTTATGTTGACAGTATTTTTTTATTGTCTACATGTTATGTCCCCTGACATCTGAGTCATACAGTTAGGCACTGTATCCTTAGGCAAATAGTATTTTTCTCTGTCAGTGTTCACTGCAAAGAGCATATTAAGGAATATAACCCCTAAAGCATATATTGCTAATCCAATTTTATTAATGCTACTACTGTACAAGTTCAGTCATATTACTGAAAAAAGTATTTATCACATCCCTAATTTGTCATTGTATTTACAAGGGTGCAGTATATGGTTGACAGATGATAGTCTCATGAAAAGTTTAATACTTTCTGCAGTCAGGGCTGAAGCATTAACTTGTATTAAATATAAACTGACATTATCACACAAAATGTCAAACTAGTTTGCATTAGAAACCTGCAATGATGTATAAAGTAAGTATACTATTTCTGGACAGTGTTGTGTGGCAGAGGTTATAAAAATATCACCTCTGAACAATCAGAACTTTTAACAGACACTATTCCCAGTGGTATAAGTACTCAGATTGTTTACTTTGGTAAAAGTAGCACTGCCACAGTGTAAAAATACGAGTAAAAGTTCTGTATTCAAAACGTTACTTAAGTACAAAAGTATTAACATAAAATATACTTAGAGTACAAAAAGTAACAGAACTCATTATGCAGAATGACAGTATGTATATAATATTATCGGATTATAATTACTGGTGTGTCATTGTGTACATCGTATTTGATGAGGCAGCTCCTAAAAGTAGAGCTAATTTTAACTACTGTGTCTAATATGCTTATAATATGGAGCACTGCTGGATGGCTTATGATTTTTAAACCAAGGATCAATAAAGTCTTATGATTATATTGTAGTTTTTTTTTATTAATCTGATTCTGAAAAGTAACCAGTAACTCTAAATGTAGTGAGTATAAAGTACAGTATTTTTTCTGAAATGCGGTAAAATCAAAATATAAAGTACACAAAATGAAAATACTCAAGTAAAGTACAAAATTGAACTTAAGTACAGTACTTGAGTAAATGTACTTAGTTACTTTCCACCACTGACTATGTCTGTGAGTATGACTGTTCAGTAAGTGTTTGTTGATTCACTGCAAGCAGCTGTGCCCCATAAGCTGTTATAAGACTAAAGGTAAGAGGTCAAGCTGGTGGCCCACAAGGCTGTAAATGCCTCATTCCACACCAGAAAAAAAGTTGTCATTGAGATTAATAAAAGCTGGGCGACACAGTGACTGAGTGATTGGTTCTGTTGCCTCATAGTCAGAAGGGCATGGATGAGGGGCTGGCTGTGTCACACCTTTATGTGAGGAGCTTGTGTTACTTTCCTCACACAGTCTAAAGACATGAAGGTTAGTCACTGAATTTGTCAGTAGGTGATAGGTTTTTGCAGGTCTCTGTGTGTTTGCTCTGTGATCTGTCCATGGTATACCCCACCCATTGCCCAGTGAGTGATAAGGCTGCAGCCGTAACCATACACAGATTAAAAAGTGAATGGATGGATAAAAATCATACCATGAAATAAAATGCTGGACAAGTGGAACATTTGTCCTGTTAATGGCACTACTATATGAAAAATAAAAGCTCACAAAGCCATTCAAATTTGTTGTCTTGGGTCCATGAACACCTGTACCTAGTTTGTTGGCAGTCACTCCAAAACTAACTGTTGGACAGACAGAAAAAAGAAAGGACCAGACTGCTAGGTACTGTCGCTACACCCGTTCACTAGGTTTATGAAAGCCAATAGACTCTTCATGCTGGTCCCAAGCCCTGACATATATATTTTTTTTTAAATGGGAGGGCTGTGTCAGGAAGGGCATCCAATGTACAACCTGCGCCAAATCACATACAAATCACAAAAAGGAAAAAAGAATGTTGAAATGGGACAAAGAATGGAGGCAATACTGGATGAAGATATACTCTGCTAATGTTTTATGGGTAGTGCATGGTGTGTGTCAAGGCCACTGTCTTGGAAGAAACCCAGAGCATCCAGGAGGAATCCAGAGCATGTCTGGGGCAGCAGCAAGGAATGAAAACCAAGCAGAGGAAGCACCCTGGCAAGCCAAGACCCTGCATGGGATGTCACAGATAGGCTAACTGAGGCAGCTGACTGGGAAATCCTGCAAAAGGCCAGGCTTAAAGACAGCACTGATGCACTGATCACAGCAGCACAAGAACAGGCATTAAATACCAGATAAACAGAAGCAGAGATCTACCAGGCTAGACAGGACCCCAGGTGCAGACTGTGCAGAGAGGCCACAGAGACAGTCAAACATATAGTGGCAGGTAGCAAAATTCAGGCAGGAACCACATACACTAAATGGCCAAACCAAGTAGCTGGTACTGTGTAAACCCTCCTAGGTCTAAATGAAAGACTCCTAATAATAAGAGGGCATGGGTGGCTAACCAACAGGACACTGTAGCAGTAGGCAAGGAACAGAAGGCAACAGTGGTGATAAACATACTGTAGCAGTCCCAAGTGAAGGCAACATCAGGAAGAAGGAGGATGAGATGCCAGAGAAGTACCAGTGCTGATTTAATTTACAATTCTTTTAGGCTAGCAGCTTGAGGCTTTTGCCACTACTAACATAACTCCATAGACCTTACATGAAATGTCCACTTTGTATATTTGAGCAATGTCACATCATGTACACAACCATTGCAAACTTACATTTTAACAATATGCTTTTTTAATAAAGTAATTTGATACTGTGAGTGTATGCATACTGTTGTCTATTTACAGTGTGTTTGTGGAGTGAGGAAGGATGTGTGTATCTATGTGTGTGTGTTTGGAGGCATATATTACTCAAGACAGCTTAACATAAATTGTAATTAACTTGTAAAAGACAAAGATTTATCATGTGTGTTGTGTTAAATTGATAATCTTCAACTTCTTTTATCTTGGTATCTAAAATAAATACTGGATATGCTGCCAGATGCCCCTTTATTCCATTGTGAATGCAAAAAGCCTGGAGGCCAAAACAAACATAACTTGTTTAATATTCTATTGCTGAGGGTTAGCTGCATAGGTGCAATTATCAGCTTAGAAACTCTCCTTGTCCCTGGAACTTGGACTATTTTGCAAACAATAGATACAAACAAATAAATAAAAAGGAAGAAAAAGCATGAAAATTGGAAAGCACAAAAATGACATGGTTGACCATGGATTTAGCCTTGAAGTCCTCTTTTTTATTGTGGAGCAGAATAGTTCAAATTTCACTTGCTAAACTTCCCTATTTGAAATTGTGAATTGAAGTGTAAGTTCAAACTTTATGTTAAAATCACAACCAGTTTCGGATACAGTTCACCCACATCAGGGTTTTCATTTACTTGCTGGCAGCTTCTTCAGAGTTTGGTTACCTCAGCAAAATCCTAGCATAGTTCTGCCAAACTTTAATTTTAAAAGAGATCTGATTAGCCAGAAAAACTGAAAACATGTGGGTGTGTTCAGGGTCTTTAGCACAAAGCAAACACTTTCTATTGATGCATAAGTTGCTTATCTCGGAAAGGAGACACTGATGACTATAATGAATACAGAAAGGCTCAAAAATATTAATGATCACTATGAAAACACTGAATAAAATTCAGCAACAATCCTCATGACTCCTCTCAGTCTGCACACAACCTGTAGCAAGGGACACAAGAGCTTCTGTTTCATGTTTACCATTTGTTAATCGGCACCACATTGATTAGATGGCAGTACGCTGTGTGTGTCCCATATATTGGCGACGGTGGCAGGCAATAACAGAGATTGATAGCTTAGTTAGGATGGCCATTTGGGGATTTGATCTACAGCATCAGATCTCAAGGGATGGAGCCATCCCGGCTACTCTCAGCTGCCCAGGGCCGGTGGTCACTGTAATCGAGAGGAGATGTATTTATGAAGTGCCCTGCTCAGCAGCTGCACTCATTCCACTATATCTGAGAGGGAACTGAAAAGACAAATATCACAACCTAAGGACAACACAAGGAGCTAACTCTGCTGTTGCCAGCGGGTAATTGGGGTGTCAGTGTGTCCCAAAATGCATTTCCTGCTATCACCCCTTTTGGCTAGTAGCTGGTGTAGCATTTTTCTACTAGTGTAGTGAAAAACAAAGAAAAGAATAGAGATAAACAGGGAAACACAGAATAGCAACAAAGGACTAAAACTAATGATATGAATAACACTTACTTTGATATGCCATTCATATGAACTATTCGCCATTGCATGCAGTAATTTTGTTAACTGCATAGATGGCACCTAGTATCAAAAATATGCAATCACAGGTTATTCAAAATAAGAGTGACTTCATTTGGGGAAGCTTTCTCAACAGATATTTCAGAATGATTCTGTGTAGTAAATGTTATTTGACACAGCTGTCCTGCAGCTCTTGCTGTTTTTACTTACTTAGCATATGCTTGGCTTAAGCAGAACACACACATCTCACACAAAGGTTTTGATTGGGGCGTATAATAAAATCCATATGAAATATGTTGAGATAGCAAAGAAAAATGAACAAAATGATCTGGTTTATGATGAGAAACCAAAAATAACTTTGGATATACTGGTTGCCATAGTGTGTATAATCCAAGTACTGGAAAAAAATAACCACGTTCTTTAGTCAATATTCACAGACATGACTGAGTAAATTTTGAACTTGTTTCATGAAACAGAATTTGTAGTAATTGTTCAAAAGATGCTACAAGGAATTGACATGAAACTTGTACCAGAGCTAATCTTCTGGGATATACTAATGTGTTGTAAATGTTACAGATGATGCCCTTTCAATTAACTAATTAGAAGGACGGGGAAAGGATAATGATGTATGCCTTTGTGTGTTTAATACATCTATGTCTCTCAATCTCCAGCCCAAATGCAAAGCTGCCACTTTTATCTTGCATGACTAAGTAGATCAAACAGATACTGATGTGTAAATGGAGACAAGAATCCACTATGCAGATGTGTGTGAGAGAAAGCTAACTGTGTTGATACTGCACACTGTGAAGGCTGCGTTACCAACTGTACCCACCGACTGCAGTACGGGGGTGGCATTTCAAAAACACTGGCATCTTACTCAGGAAATGGGACAGTTTAAAGTCAAATTTTTTACCATTCAAAAAACAAATCCCCCTTTCATCCCCCTCACTGAGCATCACTTTCCAGCCCTATTTAGATTTAATTTTAAAGATCCATTTCAAGCATAGCTGTTTTGAAACACCATCACAACTCCAATAGAAAATGACTTCCAGTAAAGGAACACAAGATGTATAATAAAGAAAAGGCATGATAACCAGTGAAATTGACACAGAAATAGCACACAGCCACAGAAAAACAGACTACAAAAGCACACAACAATAAATAATAGAAAAAAAACACAATAAATAATAAAAACACCACAAAATCAAACAACAGCATGCACAGGCTACTGTGGAGGTATTGCTAGCACAGAGTCAAACAAGGATCCAGTACATCAAGCATACAGGAGGAAAGTGAGAAAGCACAAAGTACTGACTTTGCCACGAGCTGATATGGAGTAAGGCAAAACACTGGGCTGTCAAACCAAATCATTTTAACCCTTTGATTTAAATATTGAAGCAACTTTTACTCATATATGCAAATCAAACCAACCAACCAAACATGGCACCCTCCGAGGCAGACGTGTTTGCGCGTTCCACTCTCGAATGCCAGCTTTGTCTTTATTTTCTTCTTTTTTGTGTGTTTTTTACTCTTTGTGCAGTGCACAAATGTCATGCACTGCTAACATACAACAGACAGGCATTGCTGGATATCGCCAACTCACACAGCCACTGAAAATTTACTGGTTTCATACAACCGGAGCTATGCAAATGGTCCAGTCATAGAACCATTCCTGTTTGAGAGATATTACCTTTAAATGCATTCCATCAAATGGCGTAAGTGGCCTTTTGGGTAATCTGGTTGATCGGAATCACTCCCAAGTAAGATCAGCCTTCACACCTGAGCAGTCTTTTATTTTGAAGTAATTGTTCACGTTCCCAAGAGACAGACTTAGTGGTGCATGGCAACACTCACTCCATTGTGATAAGCAATATGATATGCATATACAGAGCGAGCGCTGCTGGATATGCACACCCAATCTTATATTCCCTGGGCAGAATTTTGCTGTTTTTTATAGCGCAAGTCTGAATAAAACCAATAGAAGGATCTGGCTACCACATGACTGTACTGAATCTAGCAGGCTGTAGCTGGTGAAGAGCCCCCATGTTTGCTATTCAGTAAAAACATAAACACATGATTCACTGACAAGTCAACCAGTCTACACAGAAATACTCAGATTTGCAAGCAAATGGAGACTTTACATGCCAGATGCTCATCAGATGGTAACAAGGCTTCTGTTCTGTTACTATGTGATTATGTTATAGAACATGGTTATATAATTATTTTGCATTTCTCATACACCCTCCAGAATAAGTGCATAAAAACATTTAAAACCACAGAAATGAACAGCTGAATTACTTCATCACTGACTGACAGCATAGTTTCATTCAGTTCTAGTGAGGCCTTATAGGAGACCTTTCTTCCATAATTCAAAAGCTTTTGCATTTACTGTGGAAGCTTTATTACAGCATGCTGTGCTTCTCAATTTGAATATATATCCTCTTGTTGCTAATGTAAATTGTCGGCACAGTTCAACTCAATCACAGCCACTGGCTCTATGTTGCAGGTGTTTAAGATTCCGGCTCACGTTCTTTAGCAGACCTACATAAGCTTTAGCTTTACAGTCACAGTGTAAGACCAGATGAAGTTGTTTGTCCTTTAGCAGAAATATTCAAGCTACTGTATGTTTGTCAGTATGAGTTCACACAGACTGCAAAACTGACTGTGTTCCTCTTAAGACTGTAACACTCTGGTAACTTCTAATAGTAGCAGACGTCAGCCAAGTGGCCTTTTGTCCTCCTGAGTCCATGGGCACATCACAGTTCCCTTACTTGATTGTATCTCGTTCCTCGATTCTCACTCCACCCAGAAGTCGATCTAGTCTGTCGTCTTGAAGAATGTCCCAAAGCTTTTATTCCTGCTCTGAGAAGCGAGGAGCCAGGAGGCTGCCTGGAAGAGCCATGAGCGAAGATACATAAAATGATTCTTCATGAAAGTCTCATATGGACCTACACAAGCCTATATCAAAAACCAGTTGGGGAATAAATGCTTAAATGAAGGAGTAGAGGAAAGGATGTCATGTCTCTAAAACATGTTTCCTCAATTCCTCTCTCCTCACATTTTGTTTCCTTGCATCTTTTCCTCACATCTTACATTGGATAAACAAAGAGAACACTGAGGCCCTGTCCAAACATAACATTTTCTATGTGTTTTAGCCTTTTGTCCACACACAAACGGCATATTAAGGTTACTGAAAACCAAGCTTTTGGAAAACTCCTGCCAAGATTTTTAGAAACTCTCTTTTCAGCGTTGTCATGTGGACAGGGAAAGCAAGGTTTTTGGCTTGTCACATCAGATTGTGCAGCATTTTTTTTCTTTCTTTTGTTTATGAATGCAGTGGCAGACATAATCAAACTAGTAACTGTAATATCACTGCTAACCAGGTGGCAGAATGTGCTGTGGATGTCAGTTTTACCCTTGACAACTCTGCCACGACACAGACCACCACTCAGTCCGCATTTTCCTGTGTTTTGTTAACTTTATACTCCAGTGTGACATTGAGGAACAACTTCACTTCACTATCAGTCCACACATATAAGTCCCCCTTTCCTCAGTATTACATTATTGTTAGCATTAGTCTAATGGAACCAGTAAGTACTTTTTTCCAGACTTCAGCCAACATGACTTTAGGTTAGGGATATATTTCTGCCTGTTGGTTTGATGTACTCTTGATAGCATGTTTTCACGTTGACAATTTTTTTTTTACTACTGTGAATGAAGTTTGGAAATACTCTGTTTTTAAAAAACACCTATGTACTTGTGGAATAGGCCTAAAGTGAGGGAAACATGGATGCAATTAAGGGAATTGGGGTGCACTCTTTGTCCATCTGTTGTCATGTCACACCACCCCATTTGGAAACTGTGCATGTTTCTTCTGCTAATTTAACAATTACACGCATAGTGCATCCATGTTTTAATTTTAAAGAAAATTATGTTTTTAATAATATATTCAGGGGAGCTGTTTTGAGGTTAGGTAAAGTGTCTCATCCAGAGCTTTAAGCTGTGTTGCCTTCTCACTCAGAGGAAGTAACCCCCAGGATCCATGCCTATATTACTCCAGTCAAAAGTGAAATTGAACTCAGATATATGCCAGCATACATGTCCCCATTGTGAACTTGATAGTGGGGTTGCATTCATGAGCAGATGGCCAAAGCATATCCATTGTGATTCACCTGGCTGTTAGAAGTATAGAATAACTATTAAGGCAGAGAATGGGGGATAAGTATGTTGGCAAGAGCACTTGTCAAACATAGGCTTTCTGTGATTGTTTCAAGTAGTAGACTGAAGGGCTTGATGGGAGTAAATCTCATTTATGGCACTCTGTCAAGCATACAGCGCAGGAGAAACCCAACCTTCCTCCAGTTTCTCTCTCGGATCATTAAATTCTCTTTTGGTCATGGTAAGAGTGGTTCATTGCCCCTCAGGACCCTACATTCTCCTTAGGCTTCCTCTGACTGCCAAAGAGACAATCTTTACAGTACATGAAGTGTCATGCTGGTCTACACTGACTTGACATATGTACTATAATACAGCTTTTAAAAATATGTAGGATAAAACAAAATGCTCCTTTTAGCAGTTCATGTTTATTTAAAATTTTAAACTTCTATTTTAATTGATAACACCAAAAGTGGATTTCACATATTACAGTAGAATGTAAAAGTGTACATATATGAAGGACAGCATTCTTAAAGAGGGGAAATTGAGAGGAAATGGAGCTGAAACACTACTATCAAGACTTTCTGCCCCCTGCCTGTGAAAGCTTTCATCTAACAAAACTGTCATTGAGAATTCTTCCCCAACCACTAATTTCAGACTTGAAAATAATTTCTTGCTCTGCAAATGTAAGAAATATTGCATTCAAAGAAAGACAGAATTCAAAAGAAAGAGGGGGATCTGGGGTCTGCTTGATTAAAATCCGCGTCCATTGTGCAAAGAAAAGAGGAGGTCTGCACAGCTAAATTTACAAAATATTTGGTGTGGCCATTAAAATACATTTGGGTACCTGTTCTTGTGCTTCCCAGCCTACGCACTTGTCAGGAACATTTCAATGCTCCTGCAATAGAGATAAGAGTGCCACCTGCCTGTGAAAGCTTTCATCTAACAAAACTGTCATTGAGAATTCTTCCCCAACCACTAATTTCAGACTTGAAAATAATTTCTTGCTCTGCAAATGTAAGAAATATTGCATTCAAAGAAAGACAGAATTCAAAAGAAAGAGGGGGATCTGGGGTCTGCTTGATTAAAATCCGCGTCCATTGTGCAAAGAAAAGAGGAGGTCTGCACAGCTAAATTTACAAAATATTTGGTGTGGCCATTAAAATACATTTGGGTACCTGTTCTTGTGCTTCCCAGCCTACGCACTTGTCAGGAACATTTCAATGCTCCTGCAATAGAGATAAGAGGTGGTGTGAGCAGGTGTTGTCATTATTACTATTTTGGGTCAAAGTGAGCACCAAAATTGCGTTGTGCTGCCTAATCACCATACATGTGCCTCTCCTCCCACCTCAGCATACGCATATTCATTCATAGCAGGAAAATACCTAACACACTAAAAAGCAGACATGCCAGAGGAAAATTGCATAATGACTGTGAGTGAAGCGACGCTGCCAGGAAAATGGTGTCATATGTTAGTGCTTCACAGCTTTAAAGACCTGCAAGTGTTTATCAGCTCTTCTTCTCTCTCTTCCTTTTCTATCTACTGGACACATCAGACATAAGGCACTCAAACACCAGGCACAGACACATATGCTGGATGTGTTCTTGGGCAATTAAAAATTGATTAGTTTGAGCCAAAATGGGCGCAGCTTTTTTGTTGCTTTTCCATTCTACTTTGAGGATCAAAGTGAGAAGCTGTGTGTCCTGCATCATTTGCATTTATATAGCGCACACTTGCAGAGCCTCCTCTGAGAGCCCTATGAGGAGGTTAGTATGTGATGTATGTAGGGGGGGTGTTTGGTGACTGAATATATTTGTTGCGTCTCTGTGTGTGCTGGTGTGCATTAAATAAAAGAATGACAAAGTCAGGGACTACACTGTGAGTTATTAATAGAGTTTGGCAATACTCAAGGAGACAGTGAATCTATTACCAAAAGCCTCTCGTTCCCTGGGTCTGTGGATGTACTGTACCAGGGAGAAGTGAATCATGGCAAACTCTCAAGTCACCTACCCAACTTAATTTCCATAAATTTCATCATGAAAAAGATGACAACTCAGAGTCCTAACTTGAAGGAGCTGAGTTGTAAAAATGTGTCAATTGCCCTTGAAGTGCAATCTTAGTAAATTTGGCGAGGTACCTTCTAAAATCATGGCATGCCATAAATGTCTGTAACAGAAAAGCTGGTGGGAAACCGCTGTTGCTTTGAAAGCGGGATCACAGGATATGTGAAGACAGAGAGAGAACAGAAAGAACCTACATGGGGCCACTGTCTTATTGTATTGTACTTACACTGGACAATGTCCTACAACAGGACTTTCAGTATGGTCTGGATTTTGGTGATACTAAGAAAACCTTAAAAAATAAGTGTTAAAATCTAACCTCACTGTTACAAGTGTTTCTATGCTATGCTTATAAGTATGTGCAAAAGGTTTATACCAACCTAAAAAAGGGAAAAGGGGACAATTTTCAAGAAATGCTGCAATGTGCTGTCACATTTACAGATAAATATCCAGTTCTGACAGTTAGTCCTAAACACTGGCTTGCCTCTTTTAAAACATTGCTCTCATTCATTGTGATATCTGATATTATGTCACAGAAAAACTCACAAACACACAACCACTAGACTAAAAGGCTTGAATATAGGAATGTAAAATCTAACTCCACAGCTTTCTGGAAGCTGTCAAAAAAAAAAAATTCAGCTTCTCCATAGGGCCCATTCTGCAATGCCTCGCGAGGGCTAAAATAAAACTGAGCTGGTGAGCATTCCACCCCTCTCGCTCTCTCCCTGCTTAAGGGGCTTCTGCATGTCAGAGATGAATATGTGAAAAGGGAGCGTTATACTGGGCTTCAGGTGCTGAATTGAGGTATTACTGTCTTAACCAAGGCTGAGCCTAGTGCAAATGCTTGAAATCCACACAGCTCCTTGTCACTCTCTCTGTACACTCTTACCACAGTTTTTCCTTTCCTTTCCTTTGCCTGATCTCCCATGTCATGTCAGACCTATCAGCCCATTCATTCTTTCTTAGACTGAGTTGCTGACAATGTTGACTGACACACATCACTCTTAAACCTGCTACTTTAAAAATCAAAAGTGAATCTTATCAGGAAAAAAGTCTTGTCACCTGATAAAGAGGTCGCAGGTCTTTAGCTCCAAACATGGGGGTGGGTTCCCATGTCCTGACATTAGTGACTAAAGCAGTCCATATCTAGAAAAACCAGGGGCATGATGGGAAAGTTATTGCAGTAGCTGTACTGCAGCTATGATAATGGTGGGGCCCAGATGATGATGTGCTATCAATCAAGCTGACATTACTAGGAAAATTCAGTCTATCCAGGCAAATACTGCTGATGGTCCTCGAGTTTTCCTTCTTGAAAAGCAGAGATGTAATCCTTATCCAGACAATTCCAAATAACCTGCATCACCGAGGCAAGAATGGCTACTGCCATGGAGTGCCTGACTCAACACAACTTTGAAGTTTATTCATATGAAGTATGCAAATATCTTACATTATGAGATTAAATAATAATCCAAATTTGTGTTTTCAGAATAAGTCCTGGGTTTCCTCACTCAACACTGTTCTGCAGTGTATTAATCAGGATAGTCACCTTTATTTGGCCAAGTATGTTACACACAAGGAATTTGTTTCCAGTACAGAACCAAGGCAGCCATCTGCGGCTCCAACTCTACCGATGGCTCTAACCATCGAGGGCAACTTGAGGGTTCAGTGTCTTACCCAAGGACACTTCGACACGTAATTTGCAATTGCCTTAAAAAAGTTAAATATAATAGCACATGCCTTTAGGTATTCCACCGACATAAAAATAAAACTCCTTTGAAAGGGGAGAATGCCTTTAAAAGATTATCATGTGAACTTTAATTATTTTGTGCTGCAGCTGGCTCTTTGCATATCATGTAATCAGCCCTGCTATATCAACATCTGTAATCAGCTGCACAGCTGGAAAACGTCATGACCTTCTTCCTCAGTTTGTCAAGACAAAATTTGGCCTTTTTTCACAGTTATGGCTGATTGTGATTCCTAGTCTTGATTGGCTTTGATTACACTTGCTATTTTCTCACTTTTGTATTTATAATTCAGCCATGTGAAGTGCAAAAATAAAAATAAAATGCAGGATTTGTTAAAGTTGTCAAAAAGAACAACAACAGCAGTCTGAAAAAAAACACATCTTATCTTATAAGTAAATTTTAAGTATACGTATTCCCACTTTATAATTGTGGCCCATTTGATGTGTTTTTCATGTAGATTAATTTTTGCATCTGTATTTTAGATGCTTGAACCTGCCATGTTTGATGCAAGTTGGGAACAAATCCATGTACCCCTTTGCCCAACACAGTAAAGATCATAAACACGGTGCTAGTATTGTTTTTTTCCCATACCAGCAGTGAAAAGGCTTACAAAAAAAAAATACAAATGTGACCAGTTTCCCAGCATCATTGCTCTTGGTGACTTAAAAAAAAAAAAAAAAAAGCAACCTAGATTAGCATATCCAGGCTTCTGTACCTTGACTTATTTTCTTGTGAGAATATGAAGCTGTCAACCTGCAGCAGAACAGAAGCCTAGCCCACATACTATACTGGTACTCTTTGGAAATAACAACAAAAAATTGTTTATGCAAAACTGCAGTGGGGCCTAAATCATCACAATCTCACCTGGACTAGAAGGTTCATTAAATTGTTTCATAAACATACCAACATTCAGTGGTTAAAAAAAAATCAGCTGTTTTTCTCCAGCTTCTATAAAGCACACCTCAAAAATAGATAGAGGAACAGAGATGCAATTTGCCCTGCACAGGCAACTTTGGCTCTACTCACCTGAGTGTTCTGCTCAAAATGACTGCGAAATTGGATATTGACCACTTACCACCATGTTGCAGACATGAAACATATCCTTTAATCAAACTACAATTACAAAAGAATACCCCTGAGGTCGCAGAGACATTTCAACCATATCATTCATGTTTATAACCAATTTTATATTTAAGTGGAACTTTACTTGAATCAGCAGAGAAAATAGGACCAATATAGCGCCGCACATAAAGGAGGAATATGCATATTAAAAGGAATTTCCATGGTAGCAGATGTAGAAGTAGATAAACAATTAAGTGTGTATATTAATAAATGTGTGACTATGCTGATGAAGCTACAGAATATAATTTCTGCTTTGTGATATGATTATAGGAATCCAAGATGGGTAGCACTTGCACAAATAATTATAGTAATGTTCTTTTGAGAAGCACAGGTTGTGTTCTAAAGTACACACACACACACACACACACATACACACACTCTCGTGCTCCTTGACACGTCTGGCCAGTAAAATTGTTTTCCTCCCTTCACAAATATTGTGTGGCTTTCAAAGGTGTAAACATTTAAATAAAAATACAACAAAGTAAACAGATGGATAGAAGAATAGCAGAGAGAGAAAGAGCTAGACAGTAAGGAAAGGAAGTGAAATTACGAAAAGAAGAACCAGATACGAAAGAAAACAATAATAAGAGCAAAAAACAATGAGCTAAATACGTAAAAACAAGAATAAAAGGTGATTACAGACATGCTGATTACAGATATGTTGCAGTAAAAACAGATGAAAAATATAATAATTTTTGAGAAAACAGGCATAGAAAAGTTAGCATTTGTGTGCATACTCACATCTTTTAACTAAAATATTCTAATTGCACGTGCATTAGTTAAGTTGAGATACAGGAGCTGAGGTTTTGGAGCAGGGCCCCATCTTAAACACTTCCTTTGTTTACTTGTCACAATAAGCATTTGCTCATTTTATGTATCGGACTCATTAAATAAAGATCCCCAAACATAAGGGCAATGTAAGGGTAGTTGCCCTCTTCTTTATGCTTGATTTAACACAGAAATATAAACACTTGTGTACTGTAATTTAGTCCAAATTGTTCTGCAGGCTCTCCCTGAAGCTCACTTATGTTTAAGCAAGAAAGCCTCTGTGATCTTTAAGGCCTTTTCATGAAATAACTTACATAAAGACTTGGAACCGCTGAAACTAGTTCCCTTCTGTGTATGACTTCAAAGCCCTAGTTAAGGTACCAGGAGATTAAACTATGGGGAACTGCTATTTCTTTAGTTCTTACTTTTTGTGCTCCACTTTGACTTCTGAACCGTCACCCATGTGTTTGTCTTTCTGTGCTCTCCCTCAGCAGCTGGATTATAGGATAGGGGTAAAACCTTTCACACATGTGACACTTTCATCATTTGTTTTCCTCAGTGTGATTTTTTGATACAATAGAAGGCAGCACTACTCACATTATTTGTGGCATTGTTGTTAATACACCTGAATACTGTAGTTGCTGATACAGTTAGTGTACACACCTTTGGAGCAACTATTATCAACATTCATCTATTTGGCAGAATCTGTTCTACATTCTAAAACACTCTATTGTATTACAGGTAACAATGACTTGGTTATTAAACATAAGTGATTGAATTACAAATATATTTGTTTTTAAATTACATTTTATTTCTTAAAATGTAAACTGTGTTAATGGTTAACAGTTTTTACACAGTTATGCACATGGGAGGTGAAACCATAAACAAATTGAAAAGTTGAAATTTGTGAAAAATTTTGCTCAAAATGGTGAATTACATCAAAATCTTAAAAGAAAAAAACAACAAAAAACCCATTTTCCTATCTTGTCTTCATTAAATCTGAAGCAGTTATTTATTGGTATTTAGTTTATAACCCCACCGTGTCATTTGCCTGGAATTACAAAGCCACAGGCAGTAATTTAGATTGTAACATGTAATCTTATTGTAGGTTAATTTAGAGACCTGCTGCTCTCTTTCTGTGCCACCCTGAGAGCTTCTGACACTTTTACAAAAAGATCTTAAGGCCTTATTCATTCATATAGTCCATGTGGTTCAGGGGCTACAGCTGCTCTAATTTGGATATGTCACGTTAGGTGTTTTTGCTCAAAAACTGGGGCTGAGTAGACGTATTCACTTATCAGTGCAGCCTCTTCTAACCAGTGGCAACCACCTTTCCCCACACACAAAAAGGTTCGTGCACAGAACTTGAAAAATTGCATTTGCTCTTTTAGATACAGAAATGTATTTGCACCACCACAGAATTTAATAAATAAAGGGTTTTGGTAGGGATTTGCTGTGGTTTAAGTGAGTAACATTTTGGCTGAAAGCAAATAGACTATATTTTGTTTTTCTGGAGTCACAACCCTATTAGCAGTTTGTGTTTCCCAGAAGGAAAACAACCACAGTCACTCTTTAATTAACATCCACCTTCAAAAATGAGGTATGAGAATCATTTTGTGTTTGTTTAGACCAGTAGACACATACAGAGTGGAACTAAAATTTACGGGCTGCTGACTGCTCTTATCCCATCTTGTCGGACAAGTCTGACAAATCCTTGACTGTACTAACTGATGTTTGACAGGCTCTAAGTTCACTTTAGGTCATCTTTGTTAAAGTATTGTTTAGGCTGAATTAGCAAGCAGCTGGTCAGCACTCCGGTACTGGCACTGCACTCACTTCAACTAGCTGCCACAGGTTGAAAGGAGTCTTTAGCATCACATTTTAAACAATGTGCATAACACCAGAAATTGACAAATAAGAGAATAGAGTTTTACACATTTTAAAAGCAAGAAAATGACTGCAAAAGCTTTTTGGCTTCATAGTGTCTGTACATGCTGTACATCTTGTCTCCAGGTAAGAATAATATACGGGAACCAGTGTCTTCAGTACACATTTTCCACATGAGAGGAATCACTGTGGTAATGCATGCCTTGGAACACCTACTGCAAACAAGTCAAACACTAAAAATAAAATGAATGTATTAGTGTTCATTTAGCTGCCGTACATTCACACCTGACATGCTCCACTGAAGTGGTTAGAGTTTTAAATTAAAAAGGTGCAATGTACATACATACACACACACATTGATACAGTAAGAGTCTGGGGAATTGTCAGATTTTGCCCTTCTCCATTGCCTTGTCCATTGAAGGACATGGGGAAATATGTGAGAAATGACCCCTGAGGATAATGTGAAACAAGATGCAATTCTGTATCTGACGATTCCATTTCATTTCACTACTTTTAGAGCGATCACAGTTTGTGTGTGTGCCTGTGTGTTCTACCTCAAAGGAACACAAATAATTAAGGAAGTAGTAGTCAATTTAACTAATTAAAGAGGAGCTCCATCCAACACTGCACTTGCAGGCTTCATGTTGACCTTACAGTCTACACTTTACATTGTCCTCTTTGTGGCTGTCATTTTCTCCTTTAGGGAACAGCTCTGATGCAATGACTTGGTGTACCTATCTGTGATAGTATGTTGTCACTCTCCTGTAGGTGTCCTCTAAGTTAATATGGCTTAGATGACATTTGAGAGCCATTTTATGAAAAGTGCCTGCCATGCCCTTGCAAACAGGAAACACAAAAAGACCTTAATTGGAACCTTCTATCTATCCATCCACTATTGAGGGGGGCTGGAGTTGGTACCAGCTGACACTGGGCAAGATTTTGGGTACAATGTAAACACGCTACCAGTCTGTCACAGGGCAGACACACATAGAGACAGACAACCAATTACCCTCGTAATGATGCCTACAGGCAAATTAGAGTCACCGATCAACCTAACCTGCATGTTTTTGGACTGTGGGTACCCGGAAGAAACCCACATAGGCCACAGAAAAAAACATGCAAACGCCAGTCCCAGCTGACAGGTTGACCTATTGGCTGAAATTTAGAGGGAGTTATCCTAAAAGGCAATCTCAGAATTAATCAGCACTCTTT
>NW_018127903.1:2309256-2319286 GCF_001952655.1 Monopterus albus | reverse complement strand
AATTGGACAGTGCTGACCTGGATTACTAAATATGGAACAACATATAGGTTCGTGATGGAAGTAAGAGGCCTCCTCATAGCCTTTAAAGTGTCTTGCCACTTCGATTCAATTCAATTCAGTTCAGCTGAGTTTTATTTGTATAGCTCCAAATCACAACAACAATCATCTCAGGACACTATAGTAAAGTTTAGACTATGCAGTATTATAGAGGAAAAACCCAACAATGCCTCCTTGAGCAAGCGCTTGGCGACAGTAAGGAGGAAAAACTCCCTTTAACAGAAGAAACCTCCAACAGACCTCAGCTCTTGGTGGGCGGCCTTCTGCCTCGACCAGTTGGAGTGAATGGATGGAAGAGAGGGAAAAGAAAAAAAAACAACAAGACAACAAACACAACAACAAGCAATCCAAACACTGGGCAGGCTGATGTGGCCGGTGACTGCTCCTCAGAAATGTACAGGTCCAGAGCCAGGGCTACATGCAGAAAGGTACAGCGAGCGAGAGAGGACAAGAAAATAAGACAGTAACTGAGCACAAAATATTGTTTTGATGTGATGTTTTATTGTGAAAGTAATGCTACAGTCTGCCTCCTCAGTGAATTGCTTCCTTTGGGATAAACATTTATGCACAGTGCACTGTACCACACATCTAAACATGATGTGGTGCATCATTAGGTCACACAGAGCCCCTGAAAGAGGTTTAAACTGTGGCTCTGTGACCACCCAGAACAATATACTGAATAGTGTCAATACTGTCATAGGTTCCCTTGTAAAACAGCATTTTGCAAGTGTCAACAACTGTAGCTACTAACACTTTTTTGTTGTTGTTGTCAATACAGAATCAAGTTGGTATTTTCCATACATCTTGGTGTTTGGTAGGCTATGTCGCCATCACAGACTCTGATTACATCACTATATTTTCACGTCTGTGTTCTCACCTACAGAACACTGTCATGGGTGTTATGGTGAAATTAGTAATGTAATTATTCACTTTGCCTCTCGTTTTCTTTTCTCTGATCTGACAGATCAGATTAGGTCAGCAGCCCTGGGGCTTTTGTCCTGCTGATTTGTTTTTATCCGTATTTGGGAAACAGTATCATGGTCCATTTATTTGCGTCTGTGTTGATTAATTTAGATTTAGTGCCACAAGTGTCAGGAAACAATCTCCTGCAGAGTTTAATCATTAGTGAGGCATTTTATTTGGTGGTTACACCTTTAGAGATGACATTGGGTATAATGATGTCTGTCTGAGAAAGCTCACATGACTGCAACAATTACTGCAACTGTTGAGAAAAGATGAGTTTCCACATACTAGACTATGCACAGTTCCTAATAAAATCTAACTAAAGGTGTTATTCTTGTACACAAAGTAAAAAGGATGTTTAGGACTGGCACCTTTAAATGTACAAAATACCTTGAACCATAGAAGAGTTTAATGCAAGCTTCCTGTTAACAAATAATGTAGCTCGTTTATGTCTTTACTTTATCCCACCATTAACACTGTCATGTAAGGATGAAGGTTAAAGCTGATGTGAAGCAAAGTGCCTACATCAATATCTGCCAAGAGGAAATGGCTCTGGAGCAAAGTACCTCACCTTGTCCACTGGATCATATGCCATCTCATTATTTAATGATTTAGTCAAGAGCAAGCTGGAAAGAGCAAGCAGAGGAGGAAATGTTTCAGGTCCAATGAAAAATTTAAAGGATCCAATTGTGCGAGCCAGATAAGAGGCTTAATTGTTGCAAGTGCACAGCTGTAAAGGAGCTGCAGGCCCGAATTAAACACTTTCCTGCACATATAACACATAATATTGCAACGCTTTATTTCCATGCAAGCACAGTTCTAGGTGAAGTGCCACTTGGAAATCACTTCTACGTTTCTCACACACAGCGTTAAAATTGAAGTTCTGAAACAATTTGCATGTGATATCCTTGCAAATGGAAGGCAATTGCACTAGGGAGATTGTGTGGGCCCTGAGAGAGTGTGCCTTCAGATCTGTGAAGTTGCTGTAATGTGATGATCTAAACTATTGCCTGCAGCAGTTCTATATCTCACCACTGTCCCTTCTCATTGTCCTCTCCTGTCAGAAGACCACAGGGCCTGTGGCAAATCAGCTATGTGTGCTTCTTGAAAGTATGTGTTTTTAAATGCACATCAGCGAGTGTGAAGAGGGGTCTACACGCCATCTCCGCCACTGTAAGGGTTCTTACATGTTCATTCAGTCAGCATAAAAACCTCACTAATACCGTCAAGTGGGTATGCCCCCAAGACCCTGGGGGGATGAAGGAACCTGAATTCCATTCAATAAAAATGAAACAGATAAGACGGCTGAGCTACTGTGGCTAAAATGCAAGCGAAGCAGGAGCCGTTGGATCCTGCCAGCTCTCCTGAGGTCATGAAGACCTTGGTGGTTGAAGCACTAATGTGGACTAAAGGAAGATGAAAGGAATTCAGGTGCCTCACGTGTCAGTCTGGGCAGAGGACATGTAGAAGAAAAAGAACTATTTTGTTTAAACACTGTTAAGGATGCAAATTATACAATCAATTATCGATTAATCATTAACAATTTGTAAAGTACATTTTCCATAAAAAAAAAAAACAGTTTTAACTAGCAATGTGATCCATGTTGCCAAAAAATCTGAGTAACTTGGGAATTTAAAAAACAGATGAAGTAAACACCAAGTTACTTGAGTTACCAGTTAACCAACATAAAACTGTAAAGCTTCCGCTCCTGTTTTATGCTTTTATGAGATCTCCTAAATCCAGAAACAGAGGGGAAAAGCAAGCTACTGTTTCAAGAGTATTTAGATGAATTAGACAATCCACTTAATGTGTTTAGTTACTAAAGTACAACATTTTATGTGACTTGTTTGTATTCAGTGTTGAAAGCATGATTCCTGCTCTGAGGCACAAGGAGGCTGCCTGGAGGAGACATGAGCAAGGATACATGAGAGAATCCTGTGCAGATGTCTTTTATTGACTGACACACCCATTTATTGGAAGTCAGTTGGTGATTGGATGCTTCAGATGACGGATTAGAGGAAAGGATGCCACATCTCAAAATGTGTGGTGCTTTTTTTTTCTTTGGATCTTAGGTAGGAGGGACTCTATCTGAACTATCTCCCTGAACTTGCCCGAGACCGTTTTACCCAAGTGATTTCTGCCCAGCTTAAGCTCCTGCCCATCTTCCTCAGTTCACTGTTTCTGCAGTGAGATAGTACCACCAGGAAAAGCCCACTCCTTTTTCCTTCCTACAATGTGGTTAGTTGTTGTTTAATACATGGATTTATCCTGGTTTACTTTGCCTTGGTGAAAATAAAAGGCTTGTTCCTGCTAAGTCTTGTGTCTCTGATTCTGCATTTGAATCTGAAATCTTAATCATTACAGCATCAGAGTGTTGAGTAATAATGAGGTAATTTCTTGGTCTTCATTAAGGGAAAAATCTGCTTTTAACATGCATATCGTTTTAGCTTCAGACAAGATGTGCTTTTAGTAGTGGCACCATTATAATGTTAAGCTTCCTTTTAGTTGACATTATCTAGGAGATAAGCAATAGTGGGTTACCTTCCTGTCTACCATAAGATAGATAGCAGTGGATCTGAGGGATTTCTACAGCCATACACCAGCAACACTATGAGCCAAAGTCATGCAAAAAAGCTGAATGGTGACTATTTGTGTGTGAATGCTTTTGGAATCACTGAAATAACAAATCAATCTGCAAACTTTTAAAATCGCCGTTTCAAGGTTAATACTGGAGAAGAAGAGAGTCTTTACATATTTGGAAAACTGTACTAAAAACCACACAGAATGTGGGAACTTAGAACTGCAGAGGAGTCTTGATTCTTTGATCATATAATACCTTGACAACAAAGAGGATGGCATCTTTCCATTATGCATTCTACTTATCCCTAATCAGCGGTGGACTGGCAACAAAAAGCAGCCCAAGAATTTGCTGTCAAGCAGCCCCAGTTTGATTTGACAATTTTGAACTGTCACAAGTTAATATATCAACAAATCATTAATAATAAAATGGTGTAATTGTGTCTAGAATTTAAATAGTATATGTTTTATAAAGATGCTCTTCTGAATGAGGTTGGTGAAATAATTCAAATCTGTCTCTGCCTTCTCTTCATCACTGCTTCTGTGGGCTGGTATCTCTGTCCTCACTCTCACACACAGCAGTGCTGGGCTACAGCATCCCTTTCACTGTATTCTGACTGGATTAAATCGCTACCTTAACTCATAAGATCACATAACATATCTGTGCTCCAATTTGAAATTGTATTGTTTCAGTGGCAGTGGTGGTCACACACTTGTCTCCATAGGGATCCTACAAAGACTTCTTTCAAACGTTTCCTGCCTGTTCAGCTGTATGTGTGGTGTATTATGCAAAATACTAGGCATTCAATTTATTTCTCATAAAGCAATGATAAATAACTTTTGAAGAGTATCGCCATGTTTGCATCTATGTCTTCAGCCAGGAGTGATGAAGACAACAGTAGGTTCAATAAAGACAGATGAGAATAATGGAATTTATTGTGCTGAGCAACACAGTGATGGTGATTAGAGTCCTGCAATATGAACCGTCTTCATTAGGCGTAGGCCCACATAAAGACAAGAGATAGGGTGAGCTCCCAGAGCCTAGATGCTGCTGGTGCTTTGGAGCAATTCAATTCACTGTATTTGTACAGTGCCAAATCACAATGAAATGATCTCAAGGCATCTAGACTTTACAGTATTATAGAGAAAAAAACCAACAAATCCCCCTTAAGCAAGCACTTGGCAACAGTGAGGAGGCAAAAACCCTCTATAATGGAAGAAAACCTTCGACAGACCCGGGCTCTTGGTGGGTGGTCTTCTGCCTCAGCTGACTGGATAGAGGAGAGAGGAAAGAAAAGAAAAGCATCAAGACACTGGTCAGGTTAATGTGTCAGATGACTGTTCATCAGGAATGCATTGTACAGCTCTGGAACCTACAGAAAAGTAAAGGGAGACAGAGAGAGAGGACATTATTATTATGACGTGTATAACTGTAGCCTTAGCCATAATATGTTCTTATGTTTAAGTCACAACATGTTACTAGAGGTCGTGTGAGAATGTTTTTAGTTACACACCACTTAATCAACAGACACACACACACCTTTATTTGCTTCATGTTTTGACTACTGCTATGACCAGCTGCAAAGCTGGTAACAGAGACGTCTCGGTTGACGTTTCTGTGTAGAATGGGGCTAGCCCAACCGAGGGGATATAATGTATAGGCCTGGTGGGTTCAGGGTCTTTCATCTTACATCTGCCTGTGAGCAGTTTGGAGGTGCAAGATACCTGAGCGTGTAATGTTAATTTTGCCTGTGATCCTTTGAATAAATCAGCGCTGTTTTGAAGTTACTTGGACTGTCTCGTCTCTCAGAGTTAGCAATGGTAAGAAGAACGAAGAGACCAACAGGGTGGAGGCGGTTTTTGCAGTTGTAGGTCGAAAGACAAGCAGGTGAATTGAGAAGTCGAGAAATGAGAAGACACTGGGAGGAGCTGCACCTCAGCTTAGATGTTCATTTATAATCATGGGAAATATTTATTATGGATTGTTGTTTTAATAAAAGACCATTGTCACAGAGCCTCCTCATGTTATTCTGAGCTGCAGTGATGGAAGTCTGTAAAAACACAGACAGTTAGAAATTAATCAAATAATCTTGTGCAGTTTAAAAATGGTGTTGATCATCATGAAGGCTGCAGACTCCCTCGGTTTGTTAGAAATCCAGAAAGCCTGAAACAGCACAACGATATGACTGCTCTACAGAAATGCCTATTTAATACTTATCACATTAATGTAGACTCTGACCCTGTTATGATGCAGTAGGAATAAGCAATTGTTTTCCCAGTGATTAGACTGGTTGGTGTTCAGGGTGTTGACAGATTTTGATCCAATCCTATGAAGTTAACCTGGCCTAGTACAGGTTAGCCATGGAAAATAAGTTACCATGGTGATCTAGCTCGATTAAAAGTGAGTCAGCTTCATGCTACCGGAAATCCTGAGCTAAGCCCCAAGTTAGCTGGTTAAGCCACTAATCTCACTTCATGGTACAGGGCCTAGAAGGAAAAACTGAGGGCTTGTGGAAGAACAAATGGTTAAAAAATTGGGTAGCAGTGGGAGTTTGAACAGAAAAGGAAAGAAAGGAAGATTTATTCAATTGAAGGTTGACTCTGAGGAGCTGAGAGAATAATATCTGAGAGAATGAAATAATAACAAGGTGTGCTATTTTTCTTTATTTCTTCAGAGGCATGGTATTCCCTGAAAACCTTTCATTGCATTCCCTTTGCTTGTTACATGACAGAATGAACATTAAATTAGTCATATTTGTCAGACGTAGGCCATGACCTGCAGTGCACCTGCTTTTTGATTGACTTAGAAATGCACAGTGATCCATGAATAAATGTATGCACCTTACACACAGTGCACAATCTCAAACGCACAAATACAACACAGAAAAAAACTAATAGATTTACCGCCAGAACATAAATGAACACTTGCCCTTTGATACTGTTGTAGCTGACAGAAGCTGGGCAGCATCATTGATGCAATGGAGAGAAATACCAGCAGCTTGATGTTTATTTGTTGTGCAGCTGGTGACAGCACAAACCCGAGAAATTAATTTATTTCATCAGAGAATGGGCCTAGTCCAATGTACAGCTGTGTACCAGCTACTATTTTTCTTCTTGCCCCTGTGAGCAGGACATCACTTCAAGCAGCACAGTTCTCTTAATTGAAACACTTGTAAACAGAACAATAAAGAAAACAGAAGAACCCTCAACCTAAGTGTCATTTCATCCACTGACATACAGTACCAAGTGTTGGTCAGATGCAGAAAATGGATTTAAACCCTCACTCTTGCTTTCTCACATACACATTTCCACACAAAAGGGTAGCTGGCTTCCAAGCCAGAGCTTGTGACTTTGGGGAAAGGGTATTCTGAACCATTAAATCATCAATGGCAGAGCTAGTGAGAGGCAAAGGCAGATACACTGGAAAGGTTACAGGACACTGAAGGCACATTTTGTTACATCACACACTTTGGGGTCTGCAGGCCATTTGTGCAATCAATAACTGGATTTGAAACCACAGAGGGAAAGCTTCTTGTTTGAAATAACAGCTACATGAACTGATTTTATAACAATGCATTTTATATGAAATGGTGTCACATTACAGTAAATGTGTAATAAAAATGCAGACAATGTCAAAATCATTTTCAAGTAATAACACTGGATTAGGCATTTAAGGTGCAGAGGTTTACATACAAAATTTCCATATGCACAATGCACAGTACACAGGCCATTCTTGTTGTGAAAGCACCTTGTTAGGTTAGCAGTTGTTGCTAATTTATGCTAGGATTTACAATACAGAAATGCTGAGGTATAAAGCCATATTTGGCTTTATTAAGGTGCCAATGTGTGGAATTTTCTACAATATTGGGGTCAAATTGATCTGATGGTGTACATTTTTGTTTTGCTTGTAAAAACACAGTCCTTATGAAAATGGGTCTTCTGTATATAAGAGGTGTTCACTGATCTGGATCAAATAACCAGCAATCCACTGTTCTCAATGCAAAGGGTGAACTTCGTTGTAGATATATTTTTTATCATGTACCTTTATTTTGACAGTCATTTCAGACAACCACATCTGTGCATATTTGCGTCAAAGCACATTCTCTTCAGACTTCCCAACAAGTGCCAGGAGATGCAACAACCTAGTGGGAGTTCTCACTAAAAGTTACATGAAACATGAGCGGTGCATAAGTGCTACTAAAGCATTCGATCCACACAGAAGTGATCCTGTTATATTTAGCTGTGGCTGACTGACAGCAGACATGCACCGGACAAAAGTTGTGTTTATGTAGGCCCATCAAGAAACCAGAGGTGTCGCTGAGTGGGGGAAATTTATTTGAAACGTGAAGCGGTTGGTGGTGAAGTTTAACAGTAAACATAAATGAGTTCACTTAGAGGACTGGAAGGACTCAGACTATACAAGCAAAGTCAATGCTCAGTTCAGGCAGAATAAATAACTGTGCCTTTTATTTTCATTTAGGGACCCCGGTATTCTGAAACGTACATGTCAGCATGTAAAAGGCAGCAGAGCCTTGACCCTATTTTAATAACTTGTTCTCTCAGTAACTTGCTTTGTCTTAAGCTATACTGCAATATTTCTAAAGGGACTTGGTGCCATGCACATCTTAATTTCTTTGTTTTAGGGGGAGAAAAATGATGTCACCTTTTTGGATCTGCATCAGTTTGCTCCTCTGGGGAAAGTGATCAGTCACTGCTGAGAGACAATTAAAGTCTGGACCAGTCAATGAACTCTCCCTTGTGGTTTTATTCTGAAACACTGAGGCGGTGAGGGGATGTGCTTGTCATAGTTTTCACTGTCATTCCTGACACTTTATACTGCATGGCTGCTGGGTGGATTATCAGCTAGAAATGTGAGTAAAAATTACATGAAAAGGGCAAGAGTGAGAAAAAAATGAGGATGTGGGTTGAAGAGATACAGATATGAATGCGTGTGTGTGGGTGTAAGATTTTATACCTTATACCTTTATTTTCTGCTTGTGTTTGTGTGTCCACCCACATGTGCAGTCAAGCATGTATGGCCATGTCTTTGTATGTTAGCAAGATGCACACCTGCAACCTGTAGTGGAACAGCCTGGAGGCAGGATGTGGATGGTGTGACAGGAAAGGGAGAAAGAAGAGGAACAGAAGAGGATGGGAGAGTGTTATAAGGGTAGTCGCATCAGTGTCAGGCAGGAGCTCCCTCCCCAGAGAGAGGCCATTACAAGGCGGGTGGATTGGAGGTGGGGGAGGACGACACGTTGGTGGGACCTGCCACAAAGCTTATTGGCAATCTGTTAGCTAGGCTGCTGGCAGGAGAGGGAATAACAGGTCCAGGGATAGAAGAGTCCCTGCAAGAAAAGAAAAATTTACTCTTCCTGGGATTCCTGGCAATGAGAGAGATATGTGCAGTGGGTAGCTGTGAAGGAGTTAACATTCGGCAAGACCAGATGAGGACAGGAGAGAACAGAGTGGGGCAGAATATATAGTGGCATTTTGTCACTATGAAAGCCAGTTGGGAATGCCCCAACACAGGGATTGGCATTTGAATTTAGTGCAATAAAAGAGAGGTGAGAGATGTGGTTTTGCATTTGGAAAGAGATTGTGAGCACAAAGCATGAAGATGATTCACAAAGAGAGGCATTAGTATAGAAAGGGAAAAAAAACATATGGTGTGCGCCTAGTGAAAAGTAAATTAAGTTCTCAGGACACCACAAAAGAGCCAATTTTCATTTGACATTACATAATGTTACTGACATGCTGCTTATGGCTAGGGTTGCCATGTTTGATGTGAAAAAATAAGGGACACCTTCTTCCCCAGGGTGGAGTGGAAATAAAAATCAACTCATACTCAGACTGGTCCACCAAAACCCATCTGGATTACACATTTCAAGAAACATAGTAAGAGGAGGTCAAATTAACTATAGTACACCCATCTCTAGTGTTAAAGTACACAGAGGTTAGTCTTGGGAAGAAATGGGTACAAGGTTTAGAGATGCACCGATCAATTGGTGGAGATTGGAAAGGCCGGTTTTCAGTGTGATCGGCTGATTAGTCAAAGATTTCCAATTTTGTGCCAATCAGATTTAAAGGCAGGATGGTCCATGTCACACATGCAGAATCACAGACCAAAAGCATAGCATGTGCAGCGTCTGGCATCTCACATGCACATCGAGCAAGGCTTGCCCTAGTGTCTGTATGGAGCAGACACACGGACCATGTTAACTCACGCTCTGGAAACACTCTGTGTATAAACAGCGCACAGAGGAGCTACAGAAACACCTTGGAGAAGGGAAACCTATGTCTAAAACTCTGACAAATAGCACACAGTGAGGGAATCACTGGCTACACATGAAATGCATGTATTTGTACAACGTATTCAATCCACAATGCAGATCTGAGGGCACAGAGAACCACAGCTGGCTGCACAGCCTGC